>NC_057798.1:39208182-39508182 GCF_018294505.1 Triticum aestivum | reverse complement strand
TGGCAATTTAAGTTTATGGTTCATGGCAAGTCTAGTTTCTTAATTCCCCGTTTTATAATACATCAAAATTTACTTTTAAATGTAGAAGAAAATAGTTGAAACATAGCATGGCAACTTCAGCGTAAACATCATGGTAATTCCTATGCAATAGACATGGCAACTTTTAACCCAAAAAAAGTTCGTCAAAATATATTGATATGAGATCTAGTTTCGAAGATCTCACGCATGAGATTTAATGGTGAAAACGTATCTTCAATCGGATTTTTCATTTAAGAGATAAAACATTTTAAAAACTGAATATCCAAAAAGATTTTCACATGCATGCATGCGGTGACGTGCCACAGTCTGTGTGTTATAGGGCGTGTGGCCGGGTTTGACTCACACCACACGTGTGAGCGTTAGTATTGTCCTTAATATTTGTTGGAACCATCAAATCTCTTTGTTAGAATCGACCACTGAAGTTTCTGCTAGTATGATTTTTGCTGAAACCATCATTAATATTTGCTGGAACCGTCAAGTCTTTTTGCTTTAATCGAGTATGGGAGGTTTTTGTTGCTTCAGATTTTTGTTGGAACCACCATTAATTTTCGCTGGAACCGGCAAATGTTTTTGCTTCAACCAAGTACTGGAGGTTTTGTCGTTTTTGCTTCAACCAAGTACTGGAACCGGCAAGTCGATGCTGGCCCCTTGCTGGAACTCTCCCGTGTTCGTGCCGCGACCATGACGAGCCGAGGCGAGCGTAGTGGCATAAGCGACCGGCGAGCGCGGATGGCGTGTGTGGTGGCATGGGTGGCCGGCAAGCACGAGAAGCCAAGGACAAGTGCAGGCGGCTGGCAAGCACGAGAATTTGACGGCAAGTGAGGGCGGCCGTTGAGTGTGTCTGAGCCAATTCACTGCCTTTAACCCCTCAATCCGCTCTTTCATTCGCGTTTGACTTTTTGGGGGACGAATACAAGTTGTATCGTACGGTTAGCAAAGACTTCATCGTACGCTCGGCAGCCGACCGGTCCAATTTTGGGCCGGTGCGCCGGCGCCTAGCACTGCCCTTTGATCTCTAGAATCCTTTTTCTCTTTTTCGCAACTATTCTGATCTCCATCACAGACATCATAGGAAACGAAACTAAGAAGGAAAAAAAAACATGAGTGATCACATTCTCCACCAGATCGAGAAACAAACTGAACGATATATATACGAAAAATTGACCAGAACTTATTTAACGGTCTGAGACGCGAAAATTACAGGAGATTAAATCTCACAGTCTAGATCCATAATCAAACCCCGTTTCTTCTTTGAAGAAGAGGGAGAAAAACATCCAGTAATTGGACAGATTATGTATCCTTCATCTTTCAGCATAACTTGTGTATATATATTCTTCGTAAGAAAAAAAGAAGAATCGATGACCTTCTCCAAAGAAAGAACACGATACGATGCTCAGCTCGGCTCACGGCTTCCGGCTCCGGCCACCGGCGTGGTCGCACACGCCCGCGTCGAGGGTGTGGTAGTTGGCGTACCGGCTGGGAGCGGACGGCGGCACGCGGGAGCCCCGCGGCATGCACCCATTGACCGCTCGACCACGGAAGAGCGGCTGCCGGCCGTGCAGCCGCGCCCTGAACGGCGCAGACGTCGCCGGCGGCCTCCTCGCCCCCTCGCCGGCGGCAGTGGGCGTGAGCAGCAGCAGCAGAAGGATCATGGCCTCAAGGGTAGACATGCGGTGCGGATCTACGTATGTCAATGAGAGGCGATCGAAGCTATGGCTAGATGAATATGGGAGGGACAATGCTAAGATCTGTAGGGTTCTTAAAGACTCGTGAGAGAGAGAGAACAGCTCATGTGTAGCTAGCATATATAGCAAGAGATCTGGAGAGGGAGATGGGAAGTTTGCATCCATGGGTCGTCTCTTCTCTCGTACGTACGTACGGCTGCATTGCTATTGCTAGGCTGTGTAGCCGTGAGGATGCTCGTGCAGTGGAGTTATGGCGGCTCTTTCTTTCTTTCTTTTGTTGCATGGCATGCATGGGTCGACATCCAGAGGGTGACATGCTGGCGATCGAGCAAACAGTTAGTTGATCGACGTGCCACATGGTTTCGTGTAAAGCAGCATGGCTAGCTGCATGCACGTACGCACGGGCGCCTTAAATCAGGCCCTTAGCTGGAACGTATAGGCACCGATGATATGATGCGGATTACACGTCGGAGAAGGACAGGGCGGAAAAAGTGGGAAATCTACTGGGGTCTGGTTGGTTCATGATTAACTTTGTCACAATTAATTTTAGGCAAAGTGTGGCTGCCATTAAAATTGTGGCTAACAAAATGGCACCACAAGTGTGACAAGATTTGACAAGAAGTTGAATTTATGACATATAGACCATGTAGCTAGAAAAGTGTGGCAAGTCACACATGTAACAATAAACCAAATACATGCTAAGATATTGTGGCACGCCTAAGCGCGTGGCAACCTTAGGCTGCAAACCAAACATGCCTAGTTTGAACTGCTACATCACTACACGGCAAAGGTGGGCAGAAATGAATTATTTTTCAGTGGTAGTACTAATTAATGGCTAGCTACCTGCTCCTTCATTAGTTTGGGCTTGGCTGAAGTCACGAGCTCTTCCCTAACCGGGCGTACGTGTAACGCGCTCGCTGCACTGGACCGAGCGAGATGGATCACCAGCTCTGCACGAGAGCAAAGGGAAACACAGGCAAAGCTGGGAACTAAAGTCAAAGCTGCATGCAAAGGACTCACGTGAAGAACCCTAGGACGTACCACCTACGTTTCACAGGCTGAATCCTGCACCGGATATTTATCTTGGTTTAAGAGCATCTGCAACCGGCGGATAGTGATGGGTCGACATGCATGATTCCAGAGGTTGACATAGGACGTAGATCCGCGGATAGACGTACCACCTACGCTTTGTTGCATTGCATGCATGCATGCATGCATGCGTGGGTCGACATGCATCCAGAGGTGGACATGCTGGCGATCGATGGAGGATTAATGTCCGAAGGCCATCTTTCAACGCCACCCGTAAATTTCCTCTCATCAGTCATCCAGTCCGCGTATAGGGGATCAGTCCGTAGACTCGGATGCGGAAGGCCGTCATCCAACCGTAGCCACCTACATTTCATTTTTTTTTTCAACAAACCGAACAAAATTCATGCAAACAAGACCGAATTTTATATAAATATAACGGATTTCATACAAACACGGCGGATTTTCATTACATTTCAAACATTTAGAACCAAAAAAAAAGACCTGACCCTAAACATATCCTACGGCGGTGGTGCCCGGTGTCAGTGGCGGAGCCAGAAAATATATATTAGGGGGGCCAAGTACTAATAAAACAGGCTGAGGAGGGCCAAAGTGTTGAAAAGTAGTTTTTTAGCAGCAAATTAGTACTAATTTTGCCACTGTTCATAGCAAATTACATGTAGAATCCTGGTGTTAGGGGGGGCCAGGGCCCCTGCTGGTCCCCCCTGCCTCCGCCACTGCCCGGCGTCCAAGCCCGCGTCGTCCTCCATCCGCCGCCTTCATGACCACCGGTGATAAGACCGATGAAGTGAAGGTGTGGTCTCCGGCGAGAAAGAGTATAACAGAAGAGACGGACCGGCCCATATGGGAAACGAGGCATTGCCGCCTCCTGTGGCCTACTCATCCTCGAAGGAGTCCGCGACCTGTCGGGCGCCGGTGGACGTGAGGTCGGCGATGGAGATGGTAGTGTTGGCGTTGTCGTCGTCCCACCGGACCGCCTAATGGTTCACCGACGGCGCATAGGAGGCGCACCTAGCCTTGTTCACCTCCGCGATCGCCTGCCACTGCGCCTCATGGCGGCCGCTTCCTGGCGAGCGGCGGCTTGAGCGCGGACGGCGTCGTAGATCTGGTCCTCCACTAGCTAGTGCTGCTCCAGGAGGAACATGTTGTACCGATGTTCCTCATGCGTCTACTGGAATGCCGACAAAGGCGCCGACGCAGGCTGCACCTCCGCCATGGCGGCGTTGCAGAGCACCTGCACCTGCTCCATGATGAAGTCGGCGTGCAAAGGAGGCGCAGGAGATGGGGCAATGTCGTCGTAACCCGTCTCCATCGTGGTGTCGTCCTCGTCGTCGAAGAACTTGGGCGAGCTGGCCGACCAGCCGGCCCCGATCTGCCTGGCATGGCATGCTTCATCTCTGTGGAAAGGCTCTCTCACAAAGCTTCGCCACCTACAATCATGGTGGATGCAGTGCAACAGAGAAGGATGGGGAGGGTGTTGTGGTGTGGTGTGGAGTTAGCCGGGTATGGACGCCTTTAAATAGCGGGTTCCGGCGAGGCGAGGCGTCCGGGTGCGTCAATGAGCGGCGCCGGAGTGGGTTTCTCGACCAGCGAGCCTGCTTACTGGCAGCATACGGATGCGCAGTGGCATTGAACGGGCGCGGTAGATATTCATCATGTCTCGTCCAGTCACCCGTCTTCTGCATTGAATAAGCACGGACGCCGAAGACGTGTCGTGGTCAGCACCATCGGCCGGCGCGCCGCTTCAGTGGCGGAGGCAGTGAGAGGTCGCGTCCGCCCTGAGCCGTCTTCAATATTGAGTGGCGCGCTCTATAGCAACATGAATACGGGCAGGTGGCGTCGGGCGTAGGAGGGATTTTGGTGGGCCGGGGCAGTTAGAAGAGGGCGTGGGATTGGTCTGGAGCCCCGCAAAGGCCCTCATGTTTGTCTCCGGTTTGCGGAAGAAATTAAGTCCGGATCATGCCGTGGATCGATACTGGACCGCGTTGGATGCCTTCCGTTGTCGAGACAGCACAGTTGATACGCATGCGGATCGGCGTTCGAGATGCCCTAAAGCAAGCCAACAACTAGTTGACGTGTTCTAAAAAAAACAATTGGTTGACGTGGCACATGGTTTCGTGTAAAGCAACACGGCTTCATGCACTTACGCACGTGATGCGGATTACAAGTCGGAGAAGGACGGAAAAGGTGTGAGATCTTGTTTGAGCTGCCACATCACTACAGCAAAAAAAGACCTTTGCTAGCTAGTTTTTTTCTTTTTGTGAGAAAAATTTGCCGTCTTTATTGATTCATGGAAATGTCCATAGGTACACTAGCTGGGTCATGAGGAATACCCAGCCACACATGTCTACCTAAGTTTAAATTACAAGCAAACTTGGCAAGTTTATGGGCCTCAAAATTAAAGTTTCTATCCTCATGGATGAAACTAGAAGACTGAAAAGTACTCCTACGAGCTGTGATTTCATGTATCATTGGTGCATGGTGACCTCCTGACCCATGGTTGACGTCATTCACTACTCCTTAACAATCTGAAGCAACAATCGGGTTCTGAACATCCAGGTCCTCATCCAATGACATGGCTTCCCTGCACGCATATGCTTCAAGCGCCGCCGGATCTGTAATTCGGAACACCACCGCTGATGAACCAAGATAGACACCATTATGATCGCGACAAACCGCCGCTGCCGTGCCTCCATGTTTGTGGTGAGCTACCACGCCATCCACATTCAGCTTTGTAACATTGGCCGGCGGGGGAAGCCACCGTTGCCCATTATCAACTTGAGTCGTCACCTTTGGATGCTCACCTCCTCTTGGTAGCTGTTCGAGCTCATTAATGTATGAATTCACAAAGGATATTGTATGATGAGGGCTCTGAAATATAGCTTCATGAATTGCCTTGCGCCGAGCATACCATGTAGACCACAAAGTCACCGCTAGCTTGGTGAACTTGGATTACCCAGGATTAGTCGTCTCCTAACCCCTCCCCTGACCCCCGCGTCGCCTCCCCCGGCGGCGGCGGGGGAACCCTAGCCGCACCGCCGCGGCCCCTTCCCTACCTTGCTCCATTTCCTCGACGCCGCCTGAGGCAGCCGCAGGGCAAGCCCGAGCCGCCAAGGATGGTGTCGGCGGGGCCTCGGCTGCCCTGCCTCTGCGTGGGGAGTCCCGGATCTGGGGCGGCGGCTCCTTTGGCGAGGCACGGCAGGCTCCGGCGAGCAGCCGTGCGGGCGGTGGATCTAGCGCCCTGGCCGCCGGACGGTGGGATCCCGGTGGTCGTTGGCGGCTGGCGGCGGCTTCTGTGGCGGTCAGTGCGCGCGATCGAGCGCCTCCCCTCCTCCCCTGTTCGGCGTGCGGGCCAGCCTGGTCGGGTCGCGCTTCCCTTGGTCGCCAGTACTGTACAAGAGGCGCTGTTGGTGGTGGGGATCTAGTTCTGGCGAAATCCCTGACCGGCCATGACTGGCCGCGCCGACGGCGACGCCTGAGGGCGTTGTTCCCCTTCTTGGAGGCGTAGGTATGGACTGATCTCCTCACTTCCCCTTCCCCTAGGTCTCCCGGGCGAAAGCCCTAACTTTGTTGGGGGGCGGCGGCTCTAACGGCGTCGTTCCCTTCTTGAAGGTGCTACTTTGGGAACCTTGGAGTTGGGTGACGCTTGTGGGTAGTGGGCGGCGGCGGTGGTGCGGACCTATCCTAGCATGGATCTACGTTTGTTGCTTGGAGATGGGCTCGCGTGGGTGGAGGTCGTCGTTTGGCGTCGTGGTGGCGTCCATTGCGGAGGACGTACCAAGGCTCGCGTAGGTGGAGGTCGTCGTATGCTGTCGTGGTGGCATCGATGGCAGAGGATATGCCAAGGTTGACACCTCAATCTGCTCTGAAGATGGACCAGTGGAAGATGGCGGCGATGACACATGTGAGTGGGTCAGACTGGTTTGTGCCCCGGACCTGGTAGATAGCTCCGTCAGGGCTTCCGGCTTTAGATGTTAGGCTTAGGTGAGAGATCTGGGTATGTGGCCCAGCTTGCACCCCTTCATCATATGTGTAGGAGTAGCGGCAGATGTTGCCAGGATGGCGGATTCAAGCATATTGTACTACTTTGTAATGTCCTTGAGAATAATCAATAAAATGACCGCATGAGACCGGGTCATCCTCCTTTTCTAAAAATAAACTTGATGAACTTGTCATGGCGCAGTGATTCATTAAGTTCAAACAAACAGCCAATTTTTTGCTCTAGACTCCACATTCTCTGTAATCCGGGCAGCTCATTGATCAATATGTCGATAGGCAGAAAAAATTCATCAGTATCCTAAATATTTGTGTTTTCAGAGATTTAAACAAGTGACTACATACGAAACAAAATGAGTAAATCTACGCTCTAAAATATGTCTATATATATATGTCTATATATATATATGATAGTTCATTTAAAATCTCTTAAAAGATAAATATTTAGAAACGAAGGAAGTACTACCAATGGCCAGCTGCTCCTTCATCAGTCTGGGCTTAAAATTTTCGGCCAAGTCACGAGCTCTTCTCTTTTTTCGGAAAAAAGGGAAGAGCTCTTCCCTAACCGGGCGTACGTGTGAGGCGCTCGCTGCACTGGAGACTGGACCGAACGAGATCAATCGTCAGCTTTGCACGAACGCAAAGAGAAACACAGGCAAAGCAGGGAACTAAAGTCAAAGCTGCATGTGAAGGACTCACGTGATGAAGAACCTACAACTGAACCCTAGCCTTCTCATATCTGCCCCAGATTTGGTTGGATACGAGAGGTGTTGGACAGCCCGAGCGTACAAGACTGGTATGAGGAGCCCGTCTAGGTCATTTTGTTAACTGATCAGTGATCGGGCCATCCGCCGACCATAGGGGGAAGGGGGCTTCGGGAGCACGGTTGTAGATGCTATAACAACTGACTTGCTGCATGCTCCCTCTATATATTGCAAATAAACGTTGTCCTGTACATATGTCCGGTTTTTAGAATCTAAATAAAAGAAAAATTCCAGACAATATGTGAACATGAATTTTAAGTTCTATCTTGAATAACTAAAATAGTTGATTCAATTTTTACCCTCAAGTTTGATGTTTGTGACAGATATTACCTCATTTAGCGAAATTTCTCAATTTATACCAGAATACAAACCAAAGAGAGAGAGAAAAACCTGCCTATATTTCAACCTAGTCAGCGCCAAGAGTGAGGAAAAAACAAAATGGGGTAAAATGTGCCACAAATGTCAAACTAGGGGGTAAAATGGAATTAACTGTGGACATGTAGACACTCACAAAGCAAATCATTATTTTAAAATTTGAAATACCATTTTAAAATGGAGAAACTTTTAGTGAACAACATAAAGCATTTGAAATAGGAAAACAACGTAAGATAAAAATATGTGAAGTTTAGAATAATTATACAATACTTGTAAAAAATAATAAAATGGTAAGAAAATCAGAAAATAAACAAATTTCAAACAATTTATAATGAATGGTGTAAGAAATGAGTGGTAAATAGCCATCTCTATTAAAATCCTTTATAGAGATTTCCTCCATCTCTATTAAAGTATAGGGTTGTCAGTAAGGGTCATAGTCGGCACCATGTACAAATGGGATCCAACATGTAGTTATGGACCAGTATAATTTGCAGTACTTAGTGGTGATTCAGCCTCATGTCAAACGAGATCCGTCCCGGTTCATGCAATTGTTGCTGCATGCAACTTCCCCATATCAAACCATTGCAGTCTGAAGCCATGGCATGTCTCAAAGGCCTCCAAACTGCTCAAGAACTATGTACGACCGCAGTAATGGTGGAAACTAGTTCCACAATGGTCATATATATGCAATCAGAGAAAGGAACAAGACAAATATGCACTTGGTGTCACCTTCGGGGAGATCAAAATATATGCTAGTTTAAACTTTTGCTCGCTTTGAAATTGTCCATTGCCCAAGGCTGGCGGAGCCTGGATTGAAGCGAACCCCGAGCCAACCTTTTTCTTTTCTTTTGGTAACATGGAAAAACTTTGGTGGCTATAACTACCCCAAAAATACCTCATAACTGTTTTCAAAATATACCCCATATGAAAAAAAATATGGTTCAATTGGTTGATAAATTTAGAACCTTTTTTGTACTCTTTTCTACCGTAGACAAATATGAAATTTCTGCCTCCCAAAAAATAACTATCACTAATATAAACTTGAAAATGTACCACTATATCTTCAACTTTTAGTAACTGCTGCTTGTTATGGTTAGTTTTTTTTTGAAGAAATTGTTCTGGTTAGTGGAATAGATGAAATTCCCCGGTTCAAAACAAGAGGAAGAAGAAGTTGTGTTTTTTTTTGAGGGGTAGAGGAAGAAGTTAAGTGCTGGCAAAGTCCACTGGCAACCCGTGTCGGGCTTTTTGGCCCAACGAAAACCAACATTCCCCAGGCCCAGTCCACGACACGAATGTAAGGTCTCAATCTCGAATTTCATTCACCATGGCCGAATTCGAGTACAAGGAATGGGGAGTCGGGGGTGGAAGGAGAGGGACTACTGGCTCGCGCCATCTACAGATTACAAACTAGCCAATCGCCAGCCGCCACCTATCCTCGCTGTCGTTCTGGGTATAAGAGGAGAGGGAACCTAGGCCCATTCAGGCCCAGCTAGCCGAGAGGGAACGCGAGGCTGCCTCTTGGACCGCATATTGTTTTGAACTTCGACTTGGCGCCCATCTTGGTCGCTGACAATCCCTCCGCCCTTAGAGGGGGCTTGCCCGCAAGCCGGTGCTCTCGGAAAGTTTTGTTGCAACGTCACCTTATCTTCCCAAGTAGCCATGTCCTCCGGCAATCCACTCCACTTGACTAGCACTTGGACGACCGAGTCAGAACCACGACGGACAACTCGTTGCTGCATGACCTGCTCAGGACACCTAAACTGATCTTCAGGAGCAGATAGTTGTGGCAGTACTTCATAGTCCGGCGTCAGTACTTTCTTGAGTAGGGACACGTGGAACACAGGATGGACCTTACTGCTTGCTGGCAGCTCGAGCTTGTATGCCACAGCTCCCACACGCTCCAGGATACGGAAAGGACCATAGAACTTGAATGCGAGTTTATGATTTGCACGCGGCGCTACTGAAGCTTGAAGGTAAGGTTGAAGCTTCAGGAACACCCCGATCTCCGACTGCAAATTCACGATCCGTGTGGTGCTTGTCAGCTTGACTTTTCATGCGTTGCTGTGAGCGGAGCAAATGTTGTTTGACTGAATCCAGGACCACTTGATCTGAAAGCCACTGCCGCAAGTCTGGGGATTGAATGGTATCATCAACTGCAATCCCAAAATGACGTGGACCATGCCCGTAGATGATTTCAAATGGTGTTCTTCCTGTCGCCGAGTGCCAATTCGTGTTGTACTAGAATTCACACAAGGAAATCCACTTGGCCCATTGTGAGGGGTGTCCACTGATAAAACAGCGCAAAAAACACTCAACTTGTTGATTAACACGCTTTGTTTGCCCATCTGACTGTGGATGTTTGGCTGAGCTCAAACGCAGCATAACTCCAGACTTCTGAAATAACTCAGTCCAAAATTTGCTAGTAAAGATTTTGTCTCGATCAGAGACAATGGACAGAGGCATGCCGTGGAGTTTGTATACTGAATTCAGAAATTCTTCCGCAACTATTTCAGCAGTATAAGGATGGTGCAGAGGGACAAAATGGCCATATTTGGAGAGCTTGTCGATAATAACCATCAAGAAATTGTAGCCACCAGAAGTGGGAAGTCCTTCCACAAAGTCCATTGTAACCATCTCCCAAGGAAGGTTTGGTATTGGCAGAGGTTGGAGCAACCCTGGATAAGGAATACGCTCTGGTTTGGCTTGTTGGCAGGTCAGACATTGCTTGACATAAGTTTTGATAAACCCTCGCATTCCTTTCCACTTGAACAACTGCTTCACATGCTTGTAAGTCACAGGAAATCCAGAGTGTCCTCCCACTGGGCTTTCATGGAATGCAGCGACCACCTTGCTATGTAACACTGGATCATTACCAATCCAGACACATTTTCCATGACGAATAATGCCAGCTTTCAGAGAGAACTTGCTGTCAGAAGTAGGAGCCACTGATAACTTCTTCAGCAAATCAGAAGCAAAGGTGTCATTAGTATAACTCCGACTAATATTCTCAAGCCAAGCAGATTGCACTGAAGAAATGTGTTGCAGTTCCGTCAGCACATCCTGAGGATTGTGAGGTCGCCTGGATAAGGAATCTGCTGCAGTATTGTCAACACCCTTTTTATACTCAATAGTATACTGTAATCCCAACATTTTTTTCAGTGCTTTTTGTTGCCATTTAGTGTGCAGCCTCTGTTCGGACAAACAAGCCAAGTTGCGTTGATCAGTTCTGATAACAAAAGGAGCATGCTGTAAATATTGTCTCTAGTGTTCCACTGCTAATAAGATAGCTAGGTATTCTTTTTCATACACTGACAACGTTTGGTTCCTGGGACCAAGGGCTTTACTGACATAATCAACTGGGTGTCCTTCTTGCATAAGGACAGCTCCTATACCCACATCACAAGCATCTAATTCTAATATGAAAACCTTGGAGAAATTGGGCAATGCTAGGACAGGTGCTGAAACCAGGGCCTTCTTCAATAGATCAAAAGCTTGTTGTTCATTGTCCAACCAGTGAAAAAGGGCCCCTTTCTTTAGCATATTGGTAAGAGGCTTGCTCAACATTCCATACTGAGATATGAACTTCCTATAATACCCAGCAAGTCCAAGGAATCCTCTTACATCTTTTGCAGACACAGGCACTGGCCATTCCCGAATAGCTACAATTTTTGTTGGATCTGTGGATACTCCTTGTGCACTAATAATGTGCCCTAAATATCCAATCTGAGTTTGAGCAAATGAACATTTAGAGAGCTTCACATGCCACTGGTGTTGCAATAACAGTTTCAACACTTCTTCCAGGTGTTGCAAGTGCAATTCATAGGAAGCACTGAATATAAGAATATCATCGAAGAAATTGATGGCATATTTTCTGAGGCAGGGAGACAGGGTAACAGACATAGCAAAATTGAAGGTGTTAGGGCCGCCAGTTAATCCAAAGGACAGTACCATGAACTCAAAGTGACCAAAATGAGTTTGAAATGTTGTTTTATGTTCCACTCCAGGTGCTAGTCTGATCTGGTGATATCCAGACCTGAGGTCCAGTTTAGTAAACCATTTAGACCCAGCTAACTCATCCAACAGTTCATCAATAATAGGAATTGGATATTTACACTTGATTGTAATAGCATTTTATTTTCTGTAGTCAAACACTGGCCTCCATGTTTTATCCTTCTTCTGCACCATAATCATAGGAGAGGAAAAGGCACTGGTACTGTGTCTTATAATCCCAGCTGCAAGCATTTCTTGAACTTGCTTTTCCATTTCATCTTTCTATGTTGGTGCAATTCTATAAGGTCTAACAGCTACTGGTTGTGCTCCAGGAATCAGGGGAATAGTATGGTCATACTTTCTTCTAGGTGGAAAACCAGTTGGAGTTGCAAATACAGGTACAAATTTGTCCAACATTTGTTTGATTTCTGCAGGTAATTCAGTGTCCCCTGTGTTTCAGTTGCCAGTAGAGCAGAAACTTCAACCAGAGCAAACATTTGAGGAACTGCATCCTGGCCCAGCAGTGTAACCAAAGTGTCTTGTACCTGCAAGGAGAGCCAATGGGCTGCCCAATCAACCTGCATTGGACTGTGGCTAGCCAACCAGTCCAAACCAAGGATTCCATCATAAGAACCCAGTGGAAATACTCTGAAATCATTCACAAATTCATGACCATTGCTGGTCCAATGTCCTTTCTGCAATTGTTGACCACAAGGAACTAGACTACCATTTGCCACTTTAACCATGCTGACAGGTATTGAAGAAACTCATGTAAGTGAATCAGCTACTGTTCCATCCACAAAGGAATGAGAACTACCAGAATCCACCAGAAAAACTAAAAGATGGCCTTGCAGTTGCACTTTTAGTTTCATAGTAGTTGTGGCTGGAGCAGTCACATCTCCCATAGCTACTGCTGAAATGCAGATAGCATTGACTTCTTCAGAAACAGTGTCCTCCGTGTCACTGAAATCAGCAGGCATACTTTGCACATAGTCAAGCATTTCTTGTACTACATGCAATTGCACTTCCTGTTTACATCGATGTTCACATGCCCAACGTTCTCCACATATGCAACACAAGCCTTTTAATTTCATGTAAGCTTGCAAAGCAGCCCACCTGTCATCTGTAGGCGGTTGCTCTGAAGTTTTTCTCTCCTCTGCAGTTTTGCTGACAGACTGTTTAGGTGTTGTGGACACTTGCATTCGTCTGCTCCCTGAAGAACTAGGGCCGGTCTTGAGATTTTGGGTGCCCGGGGCGAGACCAAAATCCGGGGCCCTTAATGTATATATCATAACAATAAAAATTAATATGCACATGTATGAAATATTACGAATAACATTTAAATGCATCCAGAATCAGTATATATATATATATATATATATATATATATATATATATATATATATATATATATATATATATATATATATATATTATCTACAAATGTCCTAATCCATCATGTGCTCATGATCCCTGATTCCTGCTAATGGTAGACTTGAAGATATTATAGTAGAAGCAAAAAAACCTTGTCAACATTTTTGGAATAAACTCCTACTAATGCTAGAATGAAGATCTTACAGCAGAAGCAAAAAGCTTTGTCGACATCTTTTGAATAAACTACTCATTTTTTATCATGTTCCTACCCACTGGTTAATTTCCTATGATAATGAGCATATGAAAAATGTCTTTCTGCATCATCTAGATGGTATGACATTTTTTGTCTCCTCTCTTAGACCCTTTCTCAACTAAGATGTCTGTTTTTTTATCAATATTTTCCCAATGTTTTTCATAAATATTAGTAGTATAAACTGGTTGTTCATGATGACTACCTCACTGTGCATTACATCCAATGAATTACCTACGTACATGATCAGAGCCACTTACGTTATTATCGTTGTTGTTTGCGTTGACATTTTCTTCTCTCTGATCAAATTCTGAATTGCCATTAGTTCGTTGCCCTTCCTCTATGGCAACTATGCCAACTCTCTTAGAAAAATATATGAGTATTTTTGCACTGTGGTTGTACTAATTCATCCACATCTTTCTTCCTTTTCCTTTCATTGCTACCAGATTGATACTTTCTTATGGATGATAGGATAAGACACAACTCTCAAAATAAAGAAAAAATTGCATCAATTAACAATTGTTGAACAATGCCGATGTGCCGGCTATTCATCTAGGCGACTAGGAACCTCAATATGAATAGAAGATATACCTCGGATGGTCGAATCATTTATGGACGGAGAGCAAAGCACGGTTCCGATGGCCCCAGGGAGGCACGAAACTGAAACCGGCGGTCGATCTGAATTAGGGAGGAAAAATCGATTTAGAAGAAAGGGGGAAAAGGAGCACCGAACTCGCAGTCGCGAAGAGATGAAGGGTCGACGCCGACTGAGAAATTGGGAATCGCTGCGTGAAATACCTGCATGATGGAATAGGAAGGGATCAATCAGTTTCAATCGGTTTCTTTTTTTAGACATGCACGTACCAACCTACATAGAAACGAATCAGAGAGGATCAATCAATTTCTTTTTTTCGATGTGCATGTACGAACGAATCGATCGCTGGCTCCCTTGCTCGCTAGGAGTAGATGCGTACATTTCATTGTGCTGCGTGAGGCCCAGCTATCTATTCCATAGAATTTTTTGACCAAAAATTTGTTGGGCCATAGCCTACATGTATATCTGGGGAGGGGCCCCTCGATCTTGGGGGCCCGGGGCGGCCACCCCCCCTGCCCCCCCTCAGGGCCGGCCCTGTGAAGAACTATATTGTTGCTGCATCACATTGTCTCCCAACTCTTTTGACAACAGTGCTAACGCATATGCTGAATCCAAGTCATCAGGCTGCTGAATGCCAACTAGCAGACGAACTGAGGGTGCCAATCCTTCCATAAACCTTGTCACATAATGCACCATGTTCGGTTGTGCTTCATACGCTGTGAGTTGATCATACAGTTCAGAGAAACGTTCCACATAATCTTCTACTGAACCAGATTGATGAATTTTGAACATCTGCCTCAAGAGGTTCTGATGTTTATTCCTGCCAAATCTGGATTGTAGCAAGGTGCAGAACTCAGCCCGATTGACCTAAGGAGCGCGGGTGTTGAACTGATTCGAGCCAGCGGGCTGCAGTGCCCTCAAATTGAGCAGATGCAAACGAAATCCACTGTTGTTGCGGTGTGTTCCAGAACTTGAAGTAATCCTCGCAGCGAGTCTGCCATAGCTTGGGATTCAAGCCATCAAATCGCGGAAGTTCAATTCTAGGCCCGTACCCCACAATTTCAGCCTGATGCGGACGAAAAATTTCTGGAGCCTGGATGATCTGTCTGGTGGTGCTCTGACCTACATGCATACCTGAGCCGGTGGTGGTACGTAACGCTGGGCTGGTGCTCGAAGATCGCCCTCAGCGCGGAATCCTTCAGATCCTCCTGATCCGCTGTGGATCGAAGTGCCCTTGGTGGACACAGGCGGCTCGCGTGGCGACGACGGCGCGGTTGGGCAGGGCATGGTGACGCGGTCCACCCCAATCTTGCCGCGGAGTTCGTCGAGGTCGACTCCGATGGAGAGCTTGACGTCGTCGATCCGGCCGGAGAGCTGGTCCAGTTTGCTGTCGAGCTTGGCGATGGCTGAGACCATCTCATGGTTGCGCTCCGCCGAGCTCTTGGAGAAGGCGGAGTCGAAATCCGCTCGCAGCAGCTCGTATATCGCCTTGGTCTCGGGGGAATTTTTTTCCATAGCTTCAGCATGGCGGCGGTCGGCGAGCCTGGTGTGTCGCGGTGGACGGGGAAGTCCAGGGTGGTGGGGAGGAACGGCTCTGATGCCAGATTGTAAGGTCTCAATCTCGAATTTCATTCACCATGGCCGAATTCGAGTACAAGGAATGGGGAATCAGGGGTGGAAGGAGAGGGACTACTGGCTCACGCCATCTACAGATTACAAACCAGCCAATCACCAGCCGCCGCCTATCCTCGCTATCGTTCTGGGTATAAAAGGAGAGGGAACCTAGGCCCATTCAGGCCCAGCTAGCCGAGCGGGCATGCGAGGCTGCCTCTTGGGCCGCATATTGTTTCGAACTTTGACTTTGGCGCCCATCTTGGTCGCTGACAACGAACTAGTTTGGCCCCTGTATACGGCGCACACTCCACTCCACAGTCCACTCACCCACCCACTCGTCGAATCCGCAAATCCCCAAACCCTCGTTCGTCGGCGCCGCCGTCCGGCCATGGCCGACCCGAGACCATTCACCAACGTCGACCCGCGATGGCGGCCGCATTGCGGCGCAGTGGCTATGACCCGCACGAGCTGGACATGTTCATGGAGCACCTGCTGACGTACATCTACACGCTCCTCCCCGACAACGGCCGGCTCGCCGCCCTCGCCGCCCCCTCCGACGGCGTCGACCGCATCAGCCGCCTCCCCGACGAGCTCCTGCGCAACATCGTGCCCCGCCTCCCGGCCAAGGACGGCGCGCGCACCGCCGTGCTCTCCTCCTGCTAGCGCGCGCTCTGGCGCTCCACGCCCCTCGGCCCTCGTCCTCAGTGACGCCCACCTCCTCCCCGACGGCCACGGCTGGCCGCCCACGCCCGCCAAATCACCGGCAATCATCGCCACCGTCTCCCGCATCCTCGAAACGCACCCGGGCCCCTTCCGCTGCGTCGACCTCGTCTGCAGCCGCATGGACGCGTACAAGGCCCAGCTCACGCGGTGGGTCAAGCTCCTCGCCACCAAGGGCGTCCAGGACCTCGTCCTTGTCAATCGTCCGTGGACGCAGGACGTGCCCCTCCCCGCCGCGCTCTTCCGCGTCAACACCCTCACCAACCTCTACATCGGCCTCTGGAAGTTGCCAAGCACGGACGTCCTACGCGGTGCCTCCTTTCCTCACCTTGTGGAGCTCGGCATATGCAGCGTTGAAATGGAGCACGACGCCGTCGAGTCCCTCGTCGCAAGGAGCCCTAAACTGGAGATCCTCAACATCGAGGGATGCCGCATGGAGCTGCGTCTCGGCATCGTCAGCCAAAGCCTACGCTGCGTGCAAATATGCGGCTCCGCAAAGGAGGACATCGCCGTGGTAAAGGCTCCGTGCCTCGAGCGCTTTATCCTCTCCGGCAGAGTGGGTCGCGGTGCCTTCTCCAGCAGAGTCAAGATTGGAGATGCCCCCAAGCTGCACACTTTGGGATACTTAGAGCCAGGACAGGTCCTAGAGGTCCAAGGCACCGTCATTTGGATTGATTTCTTGCCTGTTATTTACTTCAAGTCTGTCATTGTGGTAGCTCTTTATATGATAGTTTTTTTTTCACTGTAATGTGAACGATGATAAGTGATGCAAGCTGGTGTTTTGCCGCACAATGATTATTATGCCGGTGTATCTTGATTTATAGTGTTTCACTTCTCTAGGTATGTCCAGATTTTCTTTCTAGTGCTGTATATGCCTATATTGCACTGTAACAGACATGAGACGTGCAATCAGATTATCTTTACGCATAGTAAACTAGCACATTCACGTCGACAGTTGTTGAGGCTAAAAATAAGCCAAGCATTACAAATTTATTCATGACAATCAGATTATCTTTACGCACACAGACTAGAGTATGTAACTATAATTATTGTTCTAGTTTGTCCCACTGTGTTCATACTACCCGCTGGCGGTATTTTTCATGTGGAACGTGGATGCTGCAAAGTTGCATGCAATGCTTATTTCAAAGTTCAAACTGATCAAACTTGCACATAGTAAACTAGCACATTTGCTGCATACAGTTTTTTTCGGAGGTCTGTATGGTATTACCACCCATACCAAATTGTGTTCATACTAGCTAGCAGTCTGTGGAAAGTGGATGATACAAGTGACGTGCAGTAATGCTTATTTCAAACAGATTAAACTTCATACTATAATAAACTAGCATATTGGCTTCCTACAGTTTCTCGGAAGCCCGGTGCAGTATGCCACTGATACCAAATTGATGCTACTATGTACACTAATTGCGCAATATCTGGCACTTGTCTCCGATTAACTAACTACTCCTATTTGTTAACTGGTTCTCACAGCACACAGCTGGAAGTTTGTCTTGAAGAATATTTCTGGCAAGCCGGGTCACCTTGTTAAGACCTCCACATGCAGTTGACTGAAATCTGATGCCTCAGTTTCTAGTTTGTTATACTTATTATATACATAATACATGAGAGGCTGCACATACAGTGACAACACCAGCACATTTGTGTCTCTGTTCCAGTAGGCTACTTGGTGCTTTGTGCTAGTTGCATGCATGGAAGTATAATTCTGTCATTTCTCCAACAACATACAGTATATTAATCCGAGGCTTCATTCATTCACCTTCCTCGGATGCTCTCCCAACTGCTGACCGATCGAATCTATTTTTTGGAGAGTAAAAGATGCGATCAACCCACTGGTAACCACCTCACCCGCAGCTTCTGGGAGGAGTCTGGCCCCATCGAAAACGTCGCGTCGCGCATCCACACGATGAGCCTCCGCGAGTTCATAGGGGACCCGGGCGAGGTTGGCTTCCTGGAGTTCTTCTTTCGGACCGCGCGCACGCTGAGGGCCGCGTTCGTCATAATGGCCAACCCACGCTTCACGCCGTTTTCGAAGGAGAAGGCGGTGGACAAGGTGAGACACAGCTTCGGAAGAATGGCATCCCAATCCAGCTACCAGTTTGTGCTTGTGAACAACGGGCCTGCGGGGGGTTACCCCTGGAACTTCAAAACCGGGGCGGATTTCTCTTTCCACGACCCGTTTTCGGAAGTGGAGGTCGGCCAAGCTTAGGGCATCTCCAGCCGCACCCCCAACAGGTCCTCCCCAGGCGATTTTGCCGCGCCGGCAACAAAAAAAGGCCCCAGTCGCGCCCCCAGAAGCCCGTTTTTCGCCGGCTCGGGCCAAAACTGGTGCCGACGGACCCAGGCCGAACCCGGCGCCCTGGGGGGCGCTTGTGGAGCCGGGGCAAGCGAAAAAGGCGCGTGGGCCCGCCCTGGAAGCGACCCGAGGGTCTTTTCCCGCCGTTTCTTGACGCTTTTCCCTCGCATCTCTCCCGCTCGCTCGCCTTCCTCCCGCCATTCTATCCCTTTCTCCCGCTCGCTTCGCCTTCCTCCCGCCAAACCCCCTCCCGCTCGCCACGAAGAAGCACGCCATGCCGCCGAAGAAGTACGCCATGCCGCGCGCGGCGGCAACCGCGACTGGCGCCGTGGCCCAGCCGAAGCCGAGGAAGTCGAGGGCGCCGCCATCGAAGCCACCAGGCCTGTCGAACGCCCAGTGGAGGGTGGAAGTTCAGCGGCGCGAAGCGGTCACCGCCGACAGGCGGAACAGGGCCATAGCCAAGAAGGCACGCGACACCACGGCACGCGCGGCGGCGTCTTCCTCATCGGTCAACCAGGCGGGGATGAACCCACCCGTCGTCAGCCACGCCCAGTACGCGCCCTGGGGACAGCAAGGCGCCGGATCTCCATGGGGTTCATCGTCGCCGGCTGCTACGCCGACGGCGACGCGCACGGCGGGTTCAACCCAAACATGACCTTCCCTCATGGTCACCCCGCTACGCGCACGCCCTCGCCCGCCTTCGTCGGCGTGCAGTACCCTCCATACAACTACTCTCCGCCCACCTCCTACGCGTCCACACCGACGCCCCATCTCTACCGCGGACCACTACCCTTCTCGCACCTCGGCGACACCGACGACACGGGAGCCGACATGGACGACATCATCGCGACAGGATCGACCGCGGCCACCGAGTCTCCCGGGTTCGCGACCCAGGACGAGGTATTGGACCTCAACGGCGACATGGAGGCCGAGCTCGGCTACGTCTACGGCGACGATGCGCAGGAACCCGAGGAGGAGGAGGACGAGGAGGAGGAGGAGGAGGAGGAGGAACCGGCCCCTGTTCCGACGAAGGGGCGCCAGAAGAAGAAGAAGCGGGCGGCTAGGTCAGGAGAACCGCGCATCAAGTGGACGTCCAAGGAGGAGGAATGCCTCGCCGAAGCATGGAAAGTCGTCTGCCTCGACCCGACCACCGGCGCGAACCAGAGCTTGGACACATACTGGGACCGCATCAAGGCCGAGTTCGACGAGCGGAAGCTCGTCGACCCCTACTTCAAAGGCGTGTACATGCAGCGCGGCTCCAAGGCGATGGCGAACCATTGGGGGCGTATCCAGTTGGCGTGCAACAAATGGCATGGAATCGTCGAGGTGGTCGCGGCTCGCCCTGAGAGCGGCGCCAGCATTGAGGATCAGGTACGCACGCCGTTCGCCCGCATATCTTCGTCCCCTACGCCCGCCGCCCGCCAACTGTTTGTCTCTCCGGGCAGCTGCTGCGTATGTTCGCCATGTATCGGGGCGACAACCAAGACGCCGACTTCAAGCACCTGCACGTCTACAAGCGCATTGACAAGTGCGAGAAGTGGGCGGAAGTCCGGCGTGCCCTCGACAAGGCCAAGGAGACATACAAGCCAGACGCGACGACTCCGGGCGCGTCAGAGGGACGGCCGGACGGCCACAAGTTGGCAAAGAAGGGGAAAAGTTCCGACGCGGCAACCGCGCGAGTGCAGGAGTCCATCGAGCATTGCCTCGCCGACGCCCAGGCTCGGGCCGTCCTACGAGAAGAGAAGACCGAGGCGCGGTGGTCATCGCTTATGAAGAACAAGAAGCTCCTGCTCCGGACGAACGTCGCCGCGAAGAAGAGGAACACCGACATGGCTTTTCTGATGAGCGGGGCGGACATGCTCCAGAGCAACGACGAGAAGCTCAAGGCGTGGTACCTGGTGCAGCGCGGCCTCATCCTGAACGAGCTGCCGACGGCAACGCCGACGACGCTGATGACGCCCACGACCACACGGATGCCAAGCCCGGACGGCGCCTCTACATCGCCGCCCAGCAGTGCCGAAGCCGCGCCGACGCAACCCTGCGACGAAGCAGGTCCGACACCGACGAGCCCGCGCACGCCGACTCCGCCAACGCCTGGAGCCGACCAAGCCGAGTGATTCGTTGCGCACGGCGCCCCTCTGTTTTTTGTAACGCCAGACTACGTCCGATCGCCGGATTTGCGGCGTCTTTTGAGAGCGGGAACGACCAAGTTTGAATTTCCCGCATCCCGGGGCCGGCGCGTGGGGGCGTGACTGGGAGTTAGGTCGCCCCCAGGGGCCGAACTAGCGCCGGCACGCCCCCAGGCCACTCTATTTAGGCGCCCTGGGGGGCCGAACGGCTGGAGATGCCCTTAGGCCTCTGGGGAGAAGTGGACTGTTGCTACTTGCGGCCTTATTTTGGTTTGTCGAATTTGCGGGTTGGTGCCTGGTGCTATCAACCGATATTTAGCTTGCCCTGTAACCTGTGGTGGTGGTCAGTTGAGTTTAGTTTCCCTCTCTACCTATGTATGGTCCTTGGAACTTTTATTTCTGGCAATACGCTTCTTTCTTTGCGGTTGCTGGGTGTTTTTTTAGATCAGCAGGAAGCCGAAAACGGGTACCCCGGCCCGTTCAATTACTTGAACGAAACATGTTACATGTTTCAGGTTCTTTAGTTTCAAACATGAAAGGAGTAAACAAACTGCACTAGTTCCAAATGCAGTAGAGGAGCATCAGGAGGTCACGCTGCTGACTTCAGCTCCATCTGTATGTGTTACTTGATAACAATGTTCCATCTGAAGTTCCTGGATCCCAACCTGATCTCAAGGCATTTGATTCCTTTTCTCATTTTGATTTTCTGGAACATTTATTTTTGGGAATGCATTTATTTTTGGACAGTATTTAGTGCAAAGAATGAGACACGTAATAGACTGGCTCGTTTATCCTCTTGCTGCCCGTTGCTGCAAGAGTGTGAGCACAGCTTTACAGGTCCTTGGACAGTACATGACTTTGAAGTTCAAAAAATGAAGTCTAGCAAAAGCCTTCGGATCTTTTTTTTTTTTGAGAAAACTTACAATCCATTCATTATCAATCATGACACAACAAGCACCAGAAATAATAAAAATTACATCCAGGTTCATAGACCACCTGCGGCGACTACAAACACTGGAGCGAGTTGAAGGCGCACCGCCGTCATCACCCCTCCTCACCGGATCTGGGCAAAATTTGTTCTAGTAGACAGTTGGGAGGTCATCGTGCTAAGGCCCCAAATGACCGACACACTAGAACCGCAACTGCTGTTGATGAAGAGAAGCGTAGATCGAAAGGATCCAACCTGAAGACACACTCACATAGGCGAACGAAGACCGGATCTGAGCGGATCCACCAAAGACAACCACCGACCGAATCGTGCGAGATCTGCTAGAGACACGCCTCCACACGTCGTCTGATGATGCTAGACGCACAAGCGGGACAAGGGCTAGGCCAGGAGAACCTTATTCCATCTTCAGGGAGTCGCTACCATCTCGTCTTTCTGAGCGGGACACAAACCATAACAAATTAAGAAAACATAGAAAAATGGACCTCTCCCGCTGGCAAGGGCGGGATCCACCGCACCGCCATCGTCCTAAGGCCACATGAGACGTAGCAGATCGGCGGCTCCGCCAGCGGGAGGCAGAAACCCTAGCTAGCATGTTCCCTTGAAGGAGAGGCCAAGGGTTAAGCCCCCCTCACCTACATTGTGCCAATTGAAAAAAATTGGCAGATCCTTGCCATCGAGCAGCCTTCGGGTCTTCATTAATCACTCACAGGGGCGACATATTAGAGCTTCGTGCTTCCATAATTTTGCTTCAACTCTAATGAACCCTAGTAAACGATACATTATAAAATATAAGGGAGTAATGATAAATTATTAGTTTTCCAACATTCAAATTGAAGAGCATTAATTTTATTCATTTATTACAAATTATTGTACAAGTTTCTAAAATATCTGGATTTTTTTAATGTTTCATCGAAGACTATGTGGTTTTATTAAAAAAAACAATAGTCTTTGAGCCTTGGATGATCTAGAAAAGGCACCTACCCTAGCATGCAAAAATTCACATCCTTGAAATTAGCATTTAAAAACAGGAGAAATTTTTATTTAACAAGATACCCGTCTAAAATAGTAAAATAATATAACTTAAAAATGTGAAGTGAGTAATACTACAATACTCCTAAAAATGAGAAAATGCTAAGAAAAACAGAAAATAAATATTTTTTAAACTATTTCTGATAAATGGTGGGAGAAAATGAGTGATAAATAGCCATCTTTATTCGACCTTAATTAAGCCTTTATAGAGATTTCCTTCATCTTCAATGTTTCCTTTGAGTTCTTGATTTAGAATTTACCATGGAATTCAGATGATGCCGAGTTGAGAATAATTGTTCACGTGGACATCTTCTATATTTAAATACCTAGCCCCTCTAAATATTTATTTCAATTCAACATGCAAGCATGTCACCACAATATGCAACATGCATGGCAAACTGCCATCTCAACATGCAACAATGCATTATAATGTTCATTCTATTATGCTTTTTTATATTTAATAAAAAAAGTTATGACTATGCAATGCTCAAATACAATAAATCATCTAGATTTTTAGAAAGGTTGAGACTCACGTGAAGTGAAACCCCGCCAGTTTGGGTAGAGCGTCTCAGCGTAAAACTTTTGTTTGGTAATAAAGTTATGCCTTAAATTTTTGCAGAAGACACAGTTAAAATTGGTCTCGAGACACACGTGAAGGGATGTAAAAGTAATCAATAGTTCAAGGAAACTAACAACTGAGGGGAGCATCTTGTGGCCCCTTGAAGCATCCCGTGTGTCCTCCGTGAGGGGAGCCCCGGATTGCAGTAGTGAGCGGCCCCTTCTCCGGCAATCTCCTGCATCTTGGGTTGTAGTAGTGCGGCCGGTGGACCCGACCCCCTTGCATTATGCATTGCAACACTGCGCGATGAGCTGCACCCGCCTCCGGTCTCCCCATTGAGTGATGCATTGCAGCACTGCGGCGAGCGGTGCCCGCCTTCGGCCTCTCCCTTTGTGTTGCGTTGCAACACTGCCACAAGCGGCATTCACCTTGAAAACCCCCTGCATGCTGCATTGCAACACGTCAGTAACCTTGTAGCTTCGCTACCTAGGTGCCTGCCTACAACACACCCGACCTTGTGGCAGCGTTGGTACGCTCGTCGAATACAACAACACACTCTGTCGCTGACTCCACCCCATAAAGCATTGTGGTGCAGGTTCACACAACATGCCCTCCACCTCCGTCTCGTGCTAGGGAACAGTGCACTGTGCCTGGGTCTTGCAAACGCCAACGACATGCCTTTCAAGCGCCAGTCATCTAGGCCTTGTAGCATTAGCATCTCTCGCCTAAAGGTTGCAACACTAGCTGACCACCGCTTGCTGCAGCCCACGCCTGGCTCGCAACAACGCGTGCAATGGGAAATGTTTGTGTCCTTCCCACATCATCGACGCATCTCCGAGTGGTCCATTACAATAGGAATGTTGCGCCACTTGCGAAGGGCCTGGAGCCCACACTACTAGGAAAATGCTTATAGGTAGACATTTAGCAGTAGCGTTGGTTAGATACCCATCGCTACTGCTATTTAGCAGTAGCGCCGGCCAGCGAAAGCGCTACAAGTGCACGTTAGCAGTAGCGCTGGATTTCACAGCCAGTGCTACTGCTAATGGGCCACGCTCTCAGGCCCCCGTTGCAGCTTTAGCTACAGCGCTAGGCCGCCTACCCCGCGCTGCCGCTAAGCCCACCTCTCTGCTTCCCCCCGCGCCGGCCCGCGCACCACCCCTCCCCTCACTCACACTCACACGCTCACACCAGATCGAATCCCAGTCGTCCCCCAATCCGTCCGCCGCCCCCGCGTCCTACTCCGGCCGCCCTCCCCGACGCCGGCCATCCTCCCCTACCGGCGCCCCCCCCGCACCGGCCCTCCTCCCCTGCCGGCCGCCCCCCCCCCCGCACCAGCCCTCCTCCCCTGCCCCCCCCCCCCCGCACCGGCCATCCTCCCCCACCTATCGCCCCCCCCCCCCCCCCGTGCTGGCCCTCCTCCACCGAGAGGTATACTCCTCCCTCTTTGCTCCTCCTCCCTCCCTCCCTAGTTATAGTTATTAGAGAGTAGTTAATTTTTAGGTGTTTTAGTTGAATTTGTAGGTGTTTTAGTTAAATAATGTAGGTGATTTAGTTGAATTTTTAGGTGTTTTAGTTAAATTTGTAGGTGTTTTAGTTAAAAAGGTAGGTTCTTAGAATAATGTAGGTGTTCTTAGAATAATGTTGAATTTGTTTTAGGTGTTTTAGTTGTTTTAGGTGTTTTAGTTGTTTTAGGTGTAGTTAATAGAATTTTAGGTGGTTTAGTTGTTTTAGGTGTGGTTAACAGAATTTTAGGTATTTTAGTTGTTTTAGTTGTAGTTAACAGAATTCTAGGTATTTTTTAGTTAAAGCAATTGTTGTTATTTTCTTAGTTAAAGCATTTTTTCCTGTTTTATGCAAATTTGCAGTGGACATGTCATATTTTGAACATGTCATATTTAGGGCAATGTTATATTTTTCCGAGTGGCCTATGTTTTGCCAAAAATGTCGATTCGTTTACGTTCTGGCAAATTTCAGGCGCTCGATTGGTCCTGTTTTTAGCAAAGGTCATGTCAAATTTTGCTAAGTGTTTATCAATTTTGTTTTCATAATTAAGCATTTTGTTCTCGACGTCGACGATGCCTATCCCGCATCCTCGTCGTCGACTCGGCGGAGGACTCCTACTTGAGCCGAGGGGCCATGTCCGGGACTGGGCTCCGCCGGGCTGGTACTGGGTTGTGCTACCTTCTGGCGAGCGCAGATTAGTGAGGAGCCAGCCCGTCGTCGACCCGGAGCTTCTTTGGTCGCGGTCACGTGGGCCTGCATCGGTGGAGAGGCTTCAGTCCCCCGCGCAGGTGGTTCAACACCGTGTCACGGAGGAGAACGCGCACGTCCAGCGCTACTTGGTTGCGTTGGCGAACGGCCGGTTCTCCAATACCTGGCAGATTATTTGGGGATCTCACCGGAGCTATGATCCGGTGATGGTTCCTTCTCTTTGGGTGTCCACCGCGGCCCACTGAACCTAGAGGAGCTATTATTCGAGATGTATGAGTCTTATTATATGATGATCTTTGCTACAAACTACTATATATATATTCGATGATGGATTATTAATTACCTATTAGTTATTTACTTATTGAATGCAAAAGATGAGCGCGGTTTGTGCTACAAACTACTACATCTGTATTTATAATGGATTATTAATTACCTATTAGGAAATGTCTGACGATGAAAGGGAATTCGCTATATGCGATTACTGCAAAGATAAGCGCGGTATGTGCGACAGGCCTCACCTGGTAGAAGGTCGGCACTTCAGCATCAAGCTCCAAGAGACCTTCGACGTTGATACGGTACGCAACGATGACAAGTTTTTTATGTTATTTTTGCACGACTTCTCTGCTTCTTCAACGTGTAATTTCCATCTTTTACAATTCGACTAGCTTATCCCATGCCATGCAAGACGCTATGTCTTAGAGAAGATGAGTTTTAAAGATCATGAAAGCACGGAGACAAAGATAATTCAACTAAGGACCCATCATGGTTATGATTTTGCTGTAAAACTATACAATTCTGTGAACTCATCCAGTTTTGGTTGCCCGAATTGGGAAGCCCTTTCCAAGGCGTATGATTTTCATGAGGGTATGCTTCTCACCTTCGATCTTGGTGATCCTGACATCGACAAAAATGATATGACCATTTGGGTCCTTGTTGACACACTTCTAGTTCTACCGCTGTGTGAGTTTCTTAAACATATTTACTAAGTAATTTATATTGTTAATTTCAAAATATTTGACAGCTTATTTTCATTGACAGCTTATTTTCATTCTTCAAAAAATGTACGGAAGATGGTAGACAGAACCTACTACTACAATGATGAAGCACAATTAACTTATAAGGAGAAAGATGGTCTTATCACTTTTTTTACTGATCTTGAGAATTACAATAACTATTATCGAATTCCTCAAAATTATGGTCTATATTTGCACTAGTGCATGCGGTGTGCTACGGTAACATCAATGGAGATATCATGGTAAAATTTTCTACTATTACGACATCCGTGCATCTTTGAACATTGCTAACTACATTGCTAACTATAAAGTTATTACTATGTTTTTGAACAGAAAATCTCGATGGATTGTGTGCCTCATCTGATGTTGCCAAGAGGTCGCGTTGAAGTTATGAGCTTACGGCCACCACGGCCAGGTCAGCCACAGTATCCATATCACTCATGTCCATACCGGATTTCTAAAAGCGAGGAAGCCATGATAATAAATAATTAGAAAAAATGTTTCAACCATTGTAGAGAGCTACTTGGAAGCAACATTGTGCGTAGGCCAGGACTTGGAGACAGGATGATCTCCGTTCTTCATTATGGAGAGTTCAGTTTCCTTAATGAAGAGTCAATGCCTATCCTATTTTATGATATTTTAGCTAAGAAAGGGTAGAGTAGGTCCTATGAGAGGAGTAGGTCCTAGGTAGAATGTGTTATTATGTGCTATAATGTGTTAGAGTTGATGAGGAGGATGAGGAGTTGTGATTATGACTAGTGACCAACGTGTTATATATATATATGATGTCTCATTGACGAACATTGTTTGGTGGTGATGACTACTGTTAATGAATATGCTATTTAAACAGACTAGTTCATAATGAGTTGTTATTGTATAAAAGATATATCTGTTTAAACGTGTACAACGCCAAAACATTAAAAAGAAAACATAAATGTTAGCTGTAGCGCTGGCCTAAAAACGCGCTACTAGTAGTTGAACTTACCAGTAGCGCTGGTCTATAAACACCCTACTGCTAGAAAATAGTTGTAGCGTCGTAGCAGTAGCGCTGGTACCCGTGCTACTAGTAGCACAAAAACAAGCGCTATCGGTAAGCTTTTCTCTAGTAGTGCCACGCAAGGATGGATGCAGGGAGTAACACAGATGGGCACAGTATTGTTGAATAGATGGGCGGCGTGATGAGGTTATGCGGTCGTAAAGGTGTCTTGGTTATATGACACATGAGAGATGTGGAGAAGATGAAGAAGCTAAGGGCATCTCCAGCCGCGCCCCCAACAGGCCCCCCAGGCCACTTTTTCGGCACCGGTGCCGAAAAAACGGCCCAGTCGTGCCCCCAGGACGCCGAAAATCGCCGGTTCAGACCTTTTTTCGGCCCGGCGGTCACAGGCCGAACCCCGCGCGCTGGGGAGCCGTTGGGGGCTCCGGCGCTAGGGAAAAGCACGCTTGGCCCACACCGACAGGGGAAAAGTCAAGGCTTTCTTCCCCCGACACGCCTCTCACCCCCCGCGCCCTCGGCCACCACTAGCTATATCCGCGACGGCCGCCAGCCTACTCCGCTAGATAGCCATTCCCCGCCAGAAAATAGCAGCGCTTCGCCGCGGCAGCCCCTCCCGCAGCAGCTGGTCGTTTCCGGCCGCCGTTTCCGGCCGCGGAGGCGCGGTTTAACGGCGGGTACACGCCCACCGCGCGCAAGGTGTTCGACGTTTTGACTGTCTCAGCGATGGACTCGGATGAGGAGGAAGAGCTCGCCGCGCTGCTGGAGGAGGAAGCCGCGGCCGACGTCCAGAAAGAAGAGCATCTGATGGTGCTCGCCGCCCTCGCCCAGCTGCTGGCGATGAATGAAAAGCCGCGTCGAGGTGGCTCGGCGCCGGGGCGGGTGAAAGCAAAGAACCGGCACCTATGGAGGCTCAAGGGGGACGCCGCGTGATGAAATACGAGTTTTTATTTGTTGAATTATATAATTTGTATTGAACTATTTGTTGTTGTTGTATTTTGTTAAAGTATTTGATTTTTCTATGATAAAATATGTGATAAGGAATAATTGTGTTGATAATTGAACGCCGAGACACGGCGAAATCATGCCGAATATGGACCTATTCTCGCCCATATGGGCCGTTTATTCGCCGAAATTGGGCTGCAAAGTGGGCCAATTTCGGCGCCTGGGGGCGAGCTGGGGCGATGACTGGGCGCAAAACCGCCCCTAGCACCGAGTGTATCGCCGGCTCGCCCTCAGGGGGCGATTTCTATGCGTCCTGGGGGGCAGCGGCTGGAGATGCCCTAAGAAGTATCTCCTAAAAGGATAAGATCGATTTAAAAAAAAAAGGTTGTGGGAATGGGGAAAGGGATGTGTGCGGGACAGTTGGCGATAGAGGGAGGCGGCACCGCTATAATCAACCAGGATGTTTTCCAAGAAATTTTATGTAAAGACTGTTCTAAAATATATACAGATATAAAACGTACTCCTAATTTTGAACTAAAAGCATGGCACTTATTTCGGAATGAAGGGAGTGCATTTTTACCTGAAGCGACGCATAGCATTATTAAGGTAACCCAATCAGCATGGAAACCAATTTTTTAGCCATGAGAGATGACATCTTTTAGTGATGAGAGAGGAGCTTAGCAAAATGAAGAAGCGGGTGGCTGACTCGTGGGTCCATACTCACTTATGGGCCCGTGAGCAGCCGCATTAGGCCTTGTACAATGGGAGATGCTTAGGGGAGGTGCTTAGAGAAATAAACCATGCTTTTCTTAAGCACCGGTGCTTATTTGTACAGGATAGACGCTTAACTAAGCGTCTCTTCTGTAGAAATAGGCACCGATGCTTTAGAAAAACCCGGTTTATTTTTCTAAGCATCTCTTTAAGCACCTCCCATTGTATAAGGCCTTAGGCCCACGAAACCACTGCAGAACCGAGCACCGACCATTCGCCTCCACACACCACTCACAACCGAGCCCCAAACCCTCGCCGGCGCCGCCGTTGGCCATGGCCGAGCAGGAGCAGGTCACGACGGCCGCCGACGCACGGCGCCATGGCGCCGACCGGCACAAGATGGAGGAGACCGTGGAGTTCATGATGTCGTACATCTACCAAAGCCTCCCCCGACTACCCCCTCTACAACGGCGCGCGGCTCGCCGCCCTCCCCGCCGCCCGCCGGGCCGACCGCATCAGCCGCCTCCCCCGGGACCTCCTGCGCAACATCCTCGCCCGCCTCCCCGTCAGGGACGCCGCGCGCACCGCCGCGCTCTCCTCCCGCTGGCGCGCGCTCTGGCGCTCCACGCCGCTCGTCCTAGTCGACATCCACCTCCTCCCCAAAGCCCAAGACTTCAGCCCCACGCCGTCCAACACGCCGGCCGTCACCGCCGCCGTCTCTCGCATCCTCGAAACGCACCCCGGCCCCTTCAGCTGCGTCCACCTCATCTGCAGCCACATGGACGCGTACAAGGCCAAGCCCGCGCGCTGGGTCCAGCTCCTCGCCACCAAGGGCGTCCAGGACCTTGTCCTCGTCAACCGCCCTTGGCCGCTCGACGTGCCCCTCCCCGCCTCGCTCTTCACCATCACCACCCTCACCCGCCTCTACCTCGGCATCTGGAAGCTTCCGGGCACGGCCGCCCTGCGTGGCGCCTCCTTTCCCCGCCTCCGCGAGCTCGGCCTCTATTTCATGGAAATGGAGCACGGCGTCGTCGACTCCCTGGTCGCCAGGAGCCCCGTCCTGGAGGTCCTCAACATCGTGGGATGCATCAATGGCGGGTTGCGCCTACGTCTCGTCAGCTAGAGCCTGCGGTGCGTGCAAATCTGCGGCTCTGTTCTGGAGGACATCGCCGTGGTCAAGGCTCCGCGCCTGGAGAGGCTCATCCTGATTCAATCTTGCAAAACCGCCCGTGACTTGTGTACCAGGCTCAGGATTGTGGATGCTCCCAAGCTGCGCACGTTCGGGTACTTAGAGCCAGGGCAGGTCCTAGAGGTCGGAGAGACAGTCATCATGGTACATCTCCCGTCTCCATTTGTTCATTCAGTTAGCAAATATTATCAGTCTCCATTTGTTCATTCAGTTAGCAAATATTATCAACCGATGACTCAATTGTGTGATGTTCCTTCCTGAATTCGTCAAATTTCAGCCTGGGATAAATGCAAGAAGTGCAAGTGCCATGCTCACAAGCGTGAAGATTCTGACTTTGAATGTGCGTTTCGGGGTTCGCAATGACGTCAAGATGGTGCCCACCTTCCTCAAATGCTTTCCCAGCGCTGAGAGACTGCATATTGTGGTATGCATTACGAGTTCATGTTCTGCTTATTGTTGCTGGTTGTGATAAGCTCTTTATATGTGGTTGCGGAGAGACTGCACTTTATGATTGATTGCATACTTCAAGTCAGTCATTGTGATAGATCTTTAATTATATGCTATATGCTCTTTTTGGTTTTGTCCACTGTAATGTAAGACGTGTAACATATTTGACCAGTTATTATAGGTTAATTTTCATGCCTTGCCATTTATTCTCAGCCACCATCTAGTCTTCTTGACAATCTAGATATGTAGACTAGACTACACAGTTAGAGTTATGACACTTGGTAAGAGGTTTTTCTTGTGGTACAATGATTATTATTCTGATACCTTGATTTATAGTGCTTTGCTTCTTTATGTATGTCCAGATTTTCTTGTTTTAGCGTTTCTCACTGTATTCATACAAGTTACTAGTATCTGCGCTATGGTACTGTAACAGATGCAATGCTTATTTCGGACTTATATGTAAGTTACACATGGTAATTAGCACATTCAAGCAGACAGTTTGTGGTATTAGTATCACCACAATCGTTCTATTGATCCTAGTACGCTAGTTTTATCATATCAGGATCTTAAAAATTTATCTCCTAGTAATTTACTATAGAAAGAGGCTATTGTAGCTCACATCCGGAAATTCTTATTAAAGAACATATCTGATAAAATGTTGTTAAGACTAAAGTTGTCCATTGCGGACAGAAGTTTGCAGCCTCGCATATATCTTAATTTGCTGTCCATGAATTATGCCCATATCTTACCATTCTTCTTCTTTTCTTCTCTGGACTACTAGGCTATTTAGTATTAGTACATTCTGGTACTTTCATCCATTGAAACATAGAGTTGTCATTGAGGTTCCTAGTTGTCACATCTCCTACAAATTGGATCCAGCATTTAGCTATGGACCAGTATAATTTGCAGTATTCAGTTCTGAGCAGTTAGCTCTGTATGTGGTGTACATTCTGAGTCTTAGCTGCAAAAATGCTCTATGCGCTCTCAAAAAAGGTCTTCCATAATAGTATAAAAATACAATTGCCTTGTCAATCCTTTTCTTTCCATACAGCGAATAGGAACTACGTACGGATTCTTTTGAGCTTATTCTTGCTCTGTTTACGAGATATTGATAATTTACTCTGCACGTGACTTGAAAGTTTTTTCCCAGATTTTGTTGCTTATGGTGTTCTCACTTATTTGCATAGATCTGTACAGTCAATTATCATTAGGGTTCTTTATAGTCTTTATTTTCTTCCACTGTGAAATGTGAGCCATGTATGTAGTTATGCATGCTAGGCTAAGTAATTTGCCTGTGAATAATAGGATAGGATGATGATACTATCACCAACATGACTAGGTATACTTGACCAGGATAGCTAGAAAAGCCAAGCATTGGTTTTTATTCTCAGCCATCAGGTCATCTGTATGCACGCAGACTAGAATACGCCTTTAGAAATTAGAATTATGGGCTTGCTTGTTCATCTGTTTATGTTAAGACATTTATTACCGAAGTTTTGCCGTCCCACACTTCATCGTGTCATTATTTTGGTTTCGAAACTACTATGCATACGACAATATGGGGTCTGATCTTTGTACAGCGCTGAATCCGGCCGCAGTCCTGCATTCTCTACCACGCATAACTGCCCGATGTACAGTGTCATATCAAAATCGGATGCAAATTATCGTACGCATAGCACCGTGATTTCTATTGCTTTGCTTCTCGATTTTCTGGTATGTCCAGATTTTCTTGTTTCAGTTTTTCTGGCATGTGTTCTTCATACTAGCTAGTAGTATTACTACTGTGAAATGTAGATGGCATGCAATGCTTATTTCAAACCGATTAAACTACCAGTTTCCTGGAGGCTAGAGTTTTGTGCTGTAATGGCACTCGGTAATTGCAAAATGTCTGGCACTTGTCTTCGATCAAGTAATTAATTCTTAACTGGTTCTCATGGCTCACATCTGGCAAACAGTTCACATGTTTAAGACCTCCATGGTAGAGTGAAATTTGCTGGCTCATTTTTTAAGTTGTGGTACGTGAGAGGCTGTATATATAGTGACAACACCAGTACAGTTGTTTTTCTGTTCCAGTAGGCTACTTTGTGTTTTGTGCTGGTTTAATGCATGGATGTATTATTGATCTGTAATTTCTGCAACAACATAACTAGTTTTATTTGTCATGTCAGCCTTCTTCAGATGCTTTCCCAGCTGTTGACCGATTTAATCTCTTTTTTTTTTTTGCAGAGTGATAAATGTGATAAACCCACTGGTGACCACCTCACCGTCAAGTTCTGGGAGGAGTCTGGTCCCATTGAGAACGTCGTCTCGCGCATCAACGTGATGACTTTCCGTGAGTTCAAAGGGGACCGAGGCGAGGTTGGCTTCCTGGAGTATGTCTTTCAGAGTGCGCGAGCGCTGGAGATGGTAGCTATTTTCATGGCCAATCCAAGCTCCACGCCGTTCTCAGAGGACGAGGCGTATGTCAAGGCGCAATACAGCGCTAGAAACATGAAGAGTAAATCCTGCCAAAAGTGCATCATCTGGAGTAGCCATCCTGCAGGACGCGATGCTTGGAGCCTCAAAATTGGGGCAGATTTCAACTTTGAGGACCCGTTTACGGTGACGTCGGTGGAGGAGGAGGCCTGCTGAGCTTATAGTTTCTGTGAAGTGGATCTGTTTTTGATGCAAACTGTGAAGTGTGGCGGTATCTGTTGCTCGCCGTGCTGCCCTTGCGATGCTCTGTCAAATTTGAGGCTTGGTGCCTGGTAAGCACCAGAATAATCAGCTGATATTTTTGACTTGCCGTGTAAAGTAACCTGTGTCGATCAGTTTCCTATGCTCCTTGAAACGTTCCGTTGCTTGCAGTTGCTGATTGTGATTTAGTGATGATATATTCATATATCGTTCATCTGCATCACTTGATGAACTGCAAACCTTAACGTCTTTTTTTAGGCCTTCTCTACTATAGTGAAAAATCCCCTGTCCCTTTACCCACTGCTTTTCCTGCATGCTTATTTGTGTGAAGACATAATGTGTGACGTGAAAAACAGTTTGCAATAAGAGTAATACCATAGCTGTTGCAGTTTGATATCTCATGTTGCATTTGAAATTTTTGGGCGATTATGGCCGGCCAAGTTCTACAACTACTGATAAGAACTAGCTGCCAGGTTGATACTTTTGTACTGGAATTATTTTTTTGGAATGTTTGTTCAAACTTGAGTAAATGAAGTGTTTGTTATAGTAGTCTCTTATCCAAGTTTTTGACTTCTTATTTATTGATGGATGATCCCTTTCCCAATTTATGAGTAGAAAATCTTTGCTTTTTTGGTTTTTGCTCAATTATTTACTGGAAGATGTTAATTTTTAGGATATTTAGTTTGCTTCTGGAGTTTTATTTGAATCTTGTTTCCTAAAAAAAACCACCTAATTGCAAACAAATATACTTGAGCATCCTAAAACCATATTGAGAATGAGTGAGGTCACATTGTGAAGAGTCGCACGATGTCTTCTGACCCGTGGATTTGGTCCATAGTAAGTGAAATACAAATAATGATGGTGGCGGCAGGGACTCGGTTGCCCTGCTCCTGTGTGGGGAACCTCGGATCTGGATCGGTGGCTTCATTGGCAAGGCACGGCCGACTAACAACCGTGCGGGTGGTGGATCCGGTGCCCCGATCATGCGGGCGGCAGGATCGGTGGTCATTGGCGGCCGGCGGCGGCTTCTGCGGCGGTCGGTGTGCGCGATTTGGCGCCTCCCTTCCTCCCCTGTTCGGCGTGCAGGTCAGCCTGGTCGGGCCGCGCTTCCTCTCGGTCTCGGTTCTGTATAGGAGGTGCTGCTGGTGGTGGAGATCTAGTTCGGGCGAAATCCCTGGCCGGCCATGACCGGCCGCGCCGACGGTGACGCTTGAGGGCGCCGTTCCCTCCTTGGAGGCGTCGGCATGGACTGATCTCCTCACTTCACCTTCCCCTAGGTCTCCCGGGCGAAAGCCCTAACTTTGTTGGGCGGCGGCAGCGTTCACGGCGCCGTTCCCTTCTTGAAGGCGCTGCTTTGGGAACCTTGGGGTTGGGTGGCGCTTGTGGGTGGTGGGTGACGGCGGTGATGCGGCCCTTTCCTAGCATGGATTTACGTCTATTGCTTGGAGATGGACTCGAGTAGGTGGAGGTCGTCGGCTGGCGTCGTGGTGGTGTCAATGGCGGAGGACCTGCCAAGGCTCACGTGGGTGGAGGTCGTCGTTTGGTGTCGTGGTGGCGTCGATGGCGGAGGACCTGCCAAGGTTGTCACCTCAGTCTGCTCTGAAGATGGACCAGTGAAAGATGGCGGCGACGACACATGTGAGTGCGTCAGACCGGTTTGAACTCCAGACCTGGTAGATGGCTCGGTCGGGGCTTCCGGCTTTAGATGTTAAGCTTAGGTGCGAGGTATGGGTATGTGTCTCATACTACTAGGGAAAACCTTATTCAGAGAATGTTAGCAGCAGCGCGGCACAAAAAGAAGCTAGCAGTAGCGTGGGTAGCCAGAACTTGCTACTAATACGAATTTAGTAGTAGCACGTGCTAGCCAAACCGCGCTGCTACAAATATCGACCGACAGTATCCACCAACCTAAGTTTAGCAGCAGCGCGGTGTCGTGACACGCTCTACTGCTAATGCAATAGTAGTAGTGCACTTTTTACACACGTCGCTGCTACTAATTTTGAAATTGGCCACACGATTGGCCCCGCTTAGCAGTAGCGCGTGTGGGAAAATTGTGTTGCTGCTACGCTCTTATCAGTAGCGCGTTTTTCCTCCCGCGCTACTGCTAAGATGCAACACACCACCACCTTTTCCCACCCGTCCTCCCCTCCCCCATCTCCTCTCTTCCCTTTCCCCTACCTCCCACATCCTCCCTCTCTCACTCTTCTTCCTCCTCAATACTTCTCCCCCATTACTCTCCCTCTTCTACCTATCTTTTTCTCTCTTCATTACTCCTAGCTAACTACACCACTCCATTAATGCATCTCCTTTCTCTTTTTCCCTCCCCCTCCACTAGTTGAAGTTGTCTCCTCCCAAATTAGCTAGCTACGTAGATGTAGCATTAAGTTAAGTGACTTATTTGCCCCCTAACTAGGTCTATCTTTGTCAAGAAGAGCTTTGTGCACTTTTGATCTCCCTACATCATCATCTCCACCGTGTGCTCGATCTCGAGATAGAGGTGATTAAAATTTCATGCTTTTGCAAAATGGAAATATGTTTATGTGTGTGTGATATGATAATTGGGAGATATGATGGAAATTGTGTGTGTGTGGCATTAGTCTTGATAACCCACAAGTGTAGGGGATAATTGTAGCCTCTTTCGATAAGTAAGAATGTCAAACCCAACAAGGAGGTAAAGGTAGAACAAATACTCTCTCAAGTCCTATCTGCCACTGATACGACTGTACGCACGCTTAGTGTTCGCTTTACCTAGAACAAGTATGAAACTAGAAGTACTTTGTAGGTGTTGTTGGATAAGTTTGCAAGATAATAAAGAGCACATAAATAAAAAGTAGGGGCTGTTTAGATAAAGAAGCAATAAAGTAAATATAGCGAGTGTGGAAAAGTGGTGGTAGGAGTTGTGAAATTGTCCCTAAGCAATTGATTCCTTTACTAGACCGATAATCACTATTGCAATTTTATTTGAGATAGAGGCATAAGCTAACATACTTTCTCTTCTTGGATCATATGCACTTATGATTGGAACTCTAGCAAGCATCCGCAACTACTAAAGATCATTAAGGTAAAATCCAACCATAGCATTAGAGCATCAAGTCCCCTTTATCCCATACGCAAACAACCTACTTACTCGGGTCTGTGCTTCTGTCACTCACGCAACCACCATAAGAAAATGATGGACATATTGCAAACCCTACAGCGGGGATCCCTCACACTTGAGAGACAGGAGAGCACCATAGGACAACACCAATAATAAAACATGCAACTCAAATCAATCATAGCAATTCATCAATCACCGATAGGACAACGAAAATGTACTCAGACATCATAGGATGGCAACACATCATTGGATAATAATATGAAGCATAAAGCACCATGTTCAAGTAGAGGGTACAGTGGGATGCGGGAAAGTGGACTGCTGAATATAGAAGGTGTTGGTGAAGATGATGGAGGTGTTGGTGAAGATCACGGTGATGATGATGGCCCCCGGCAGCGCTCCGACGCCACCGGAAGCAAGGGGGAGAGAGCCCCCTTCTTATTCTCCTTCGTTGACCTCCTACCTAGATGGGAGAAGGGTTTCTCCTCTGGTCCTTGGCTCCTATGGCGTGGGAGGGGCGAGAGCCCCTCCAAGATTGGATATATCTCTATGTATCTCTCTGTTTTTGCGTTTTCAGATTCTTCCCCTTCACCGTTTCTTTTATATCCGGAGATCCGTAACTCCGATTGGGGTGAATCTTTCGCCCAGATCTTTGTCATAAAATTAGCTTTCTTGCGGCAAAAGAAGAGTATCAACAGCCTTACAGGGTGCCTAGGAGAGTCCAAGGTGAGCCTGCCTCCATGGGGCGCGCCCCTTGTCTCCTGGCCCCCTCGGGCACCGTCTCGCGTTGGTTTTACTTCCCAAAAATCATAAATATTCCAAATAATTCTCTGTCCATTTTTATCCCGTTTGGACTCCGTTTGATATGGGTTTTCTAAGAAACATAAAACATGCAACAGACAGAAACTGGCACTGGGCACTGGATCAATATGTTAGTCCCAAAAATAGTATAAAAAGTTGCCAAAAGTTATGAAAGTTAAAGAATATTGGCATGGAACAATAAAAAATTATAGATACGACGGAGACGTATCAGCATCCCCAAGCTTAATTCCCGCACGTCCTCGAGTAGGTAAATGATAAAAAAGATAATTTTTGATGTGGAATGCTACCTAGCATAATCTTGATCATATGTCTAATCATGGCATGAATATTAGGACACGAGTGATTCAAGGCAATAGTCTATCATTTGACATAAAAACAATAATACTTAGGGCATCCCAACAAACAATCATGTCTTTTAAAATATCAATGCTAAAGAACGCTATCCCTACAATATCATACAGTTAGGCCATGCTTCATTTTCATCACACAAAATACTCCCATCATGCACAACTCCGGTTTCAACCAAGCAATTGGTTCATACTTTTTAACGCGCTTCAGCTTTTTCAACTCTTACGCAATACATGAGCGCAAGCCATGGACATAGCACTATAGGTGGAGTAGTATATGATGGTGGAGGTTTATGTGGAGAGACAAAAAGGGAGAAAGTCTCACATCGACGCGGCTAATCAACGGGCTATGGAGATTCCCATCAATTGATGTCAATGCGAGGAGTAGGGATTGCCATGCAACGGAGGCACTAAGAGCTATAAGTGTATGAAAGCTCAAATTGGAAACTAAGTTGGTGTGCATCCAACTTGCTTGCTCATGAAGACCTCGGGCATTTGAGGAAGCCCATCATTGGAATATACAAGCCAAATTCTATAATGAAAATTCCCACTAGTATATGAAAGTGATAACTCAAGAGACTCTCTATATGAAGAACATGGTGCTACTCTGAAGCACAAGTGTGGTTAAAGGATAGTAACATTGCCCCTTCTCTCTTTTTCTCTCATTTTTTTATTTTCTCATTTTTTTCTTTTTTTCTTTTTTTTGGTGGGCTTCTTTGACCTCTTTTTTTATTTGGGCTTCTTTGGCCTCTTTTATTTTTCATAAAGTCTGGAGTCTCATCCCGACTTGTGGGGAATCATAGTCTCCTTCATCCTTTCCTCACTGGGGCAATGCTCTAATAATGATGATCATCACACTTTTATTTACTTACAACTCAATATTACAACTCGATATCTAGAACAAAGATATGACTCTATATGCATGCCTCCGGTGGTGTACCGGGATGTGCAATGATCTAGCGTAGCAATGACATAAAAAAACGGACAAGCCATGAAAACATCACGCTAGCTATCTTACGATCATGCAAAGCAATATGACAAAGAATGCTCAATTCATGTATATGATGATGATGGAAGTTTCATGGCAATATATCTCGGAATGGCTATGGAAATGCCACGATAGGTCGGTATGGTGGCTGTTTTGAGAAAGATATAAGGAGGCTTATGTGTGATAGAGCGTATCATATCACAGGGTTTGGATGCACCGGCGAAGTTTGCACCACCTCTCGAGGTGAGAAAGGGCAATGCACGGTACCGTAGAGGCTAGCAAATTGCGGAAAGGTAAGAGTACGTATAATCCATGGACTCACATTAGTCATAAAGAACTCATACTTATTGCAAAAGTCTACTTGCCCTCAAAGCAAAGTACTACTACACATGCTCCTAGGGGAAGGGTTGGTAGGAGTTAACCATCACGTGATCCCGACCTTCACACATAAGGAAGACAATTAAAAGAGTACCCCATGCAACAAATTTGTCACACAACTTTTACCATACGTGCATGCTACGGGAATCACAAACCTTAACTCCGATATCCTTACTAAACACAACTATCTACGAGAACCTCCCACATATTAATATCTCTATATCGCAAAACTATTGCAAGGAATCAAACATATCATATTCAGCGATCTACAAGTTATGTGGGATTTTATGACTAACCATGTGAATGACCAATTCCTATCATCTCTCTAAATAGATATGAGTGAAGCAAGAGAGTTTAATTCTTTCTACAAAAGATACGCCCACGCTCTAACAAATACAAGTGAAGCAAAAGAGCATTCTACAAATGGTGGTTTTCTATGTGAAGAGAAACACGCAATCCAAACTTCAAAAGATATAAGTGAAGCACATGAAGCATTCTATAAAGCCATACTCAAAAGATATAAGTGAAGCACAATGAGCATTCTATAAATCAACCAAGGACTTCTCATACCAGCATGGTGCATAAAAGAAAAATAAAAACTAAATGCAAAAGACGCTCCAAGATTGCACATATCGCATTAACGAAACGAATCCGAAAACATACCGATACTTGTTGAAGAAAGAGGGGATGCCTTCCGGGGAATCCCCAAGCTTAGACGCTTGAGTCTCCTTGAATATTTATTTGGGGTTCCTTGGGCATCCCCAAGCTTGAGCTCTTGCCTCTCTTCATTGCCCTCATATCGAGTCATCCTCGATCAAACACTTCATCCACACAAAACTTCAATAGAAAACTCGGTAAGATCCGTTAGTATAATAAAGCAAATTACTACTCTAAGTACTATTGAAAACCAATTCATATTTTGTTTTTGCATTGTGTCTACTGTAATATAACTTTTCCTTGGCTTAATCCACTAATATAAATTGATAGATTCATCAAAACAAGCAAATTATGCATCAAAAACAGAATCTGTCAAAAACAGAATAGTCTGTAGCAATGTGAACATTCACCATACTTCTGGTACCCCAAAAATTCTACCAAAATTAGGAAAAATAAATAATTTGTACAGAAAGGCAGTCCAATAATAATCATAACCGTTTGATGTTCCAGTAAAAAATGTAAGATCGTGCACTACAGACAAAGTTTCTGTCCTGCACCATACAAACCAACAAGCATTGTAAACATCCTAAAGGCAAACCTTGGCACATTATTTTTATAATACAGTGTAATTGTACAAGGGGATAATTATTTTTGTTGAAAAGTATCTGTAATCAAGATTCACAAAGTTTCCGTGAGCATGAACAAAGTTCAAGGCTAGCTCCTGTTGGGGAACGTAGTAATTTCAACAAATTTCCTACGCACACGCAAGATCATGGTGATGGTATAGCAACGAGAGGGGAGAGTGTTGTCCACGTACCCTCGTAGACCGTAAGCGGAAGCGTTATGACAACGCGGTTTATGTAGTCGTACGTCTTCACGATCCGACCGATCCAAATACCGAACGTACGGCACCTCCGTGTTCAGCAGACGTTCAGCTCGATGACGTTCCCCGGGCTCCAATCCAGCAAAGCGTCGGGGATGAGTTCCGTCAGCACGACGGCGTGGTGACGATGATGATGTTCTTCCGGCGCAGGGCTTCGCCTAAACTCCGCGACGATATGACCGAGGTGGAATATGGTGGAGGGGGGCACCGCACACGGCTAAGGAACGATCCATAGATCAACTTGTGTGTCATGGGGTGCCCCCCTGCCCCCGTATATAAAGGAGCAAGGGGGGAGGAGGCCGGCCCTAGGAGGGGGCGCGCCAAGTGTGGAGTCCTACTAGGACTCCCTAGTCCTAGTAGGATTCCACATCCCTTGTTGGAGTAGGAGAAGGGGAAAGAGGGGGAGAGGAAGAAGGAAAGGGGGGCTGCGCCCCTTGTCCAATTCGGACCAGAAGGGGGGGGGGCGCAGGCCTCCTTCCTTTTGGCCTCTCTCCTCTATTCCCGTATGGCCCAATAAGGCCCATATACTCCCCGGCGAATTCCCGTAACTCTCCGGTACTCCGAAAAATACCCGAATCACTCGAAACCTTTCCGAACTCCGAATATAGTCGTCCAATATATCGATCTTTACGTCTCGACCATTTCGAGACTCCTCGTCATGTCCCCAATCTCATCCGGGACTCCGAACTCCTTCGGTACATCAAAACTCATAAACTCGTAATATAACTGTCATCAAAACCTTAAGCGTGCGGACCCTACGGGTTCGAGAACTATGTAGACATGACCTAGAACTATTCTTGGTCAATAACCAATAGCGGAACCTGGATGCCCATATTGGCTCCTACATATTCTACGAAGATCTTTATCGGTCAAACCGCATAACAACATACTTTGTTCCCTTTGTCATCGGTATGTTACTTGCCCGAGATTCGATCGTCGGTATCTAATACCTAGTTCAATCTCGTTACCGGCAAGTCTCTTTACTCTTTACGTAATGTATCATTGCGTAACTAACTCATTAGCTACATTGCTTGCAAGGCTTATAGTGATGTGCATTACCGAGAGGGCCCAGAGATACCTCTCCGACAATCGGAGTGACAAAACCTAATCTCGAAATACACCAACCCAACATATACCTTTGGAGACACCTGTAGTACTCCTTTATAATCACCCAGTTACGTTGTGACGTTTGGTAGCACCCAAAGTGTTCCTCCGGTAAACGGGAGTTGCATAATCTCATAGTTATAGGAACATGTATAAGTCATGAAGAAAGCAATATCAACATACTAAATGATCAAGTGCTAAGATAACGGAATGGGTCAAGTCAATCACATCATTCTCCTAATGATATGATCTCGTTAATCAAATGACAACTCTTTTGTCCATGGCTAGGAAACATAACCATCTTTGATAAACGAGCTAGTCAAGTAGAGGCATACTAGTGACACTATATTTGTCTATGTATTCACACATGTATTATGTTTCCAGTTAATACAATTCTAGCATGAATAATAAACATTTATCATGATATAAGGAAATAAATAATAACTTTATTATTGCCTCTAGGGCATATTTCCTTCAGTCTCCCACTTGCACTGGAGTCAATAATCTAGTTCACATCATCATGTGATTTAACACCAATATTCACAGCTGTATGTGATTAATACCCATAGTTCACATCATCATGTGATCGATACCCAAAGGGTTTACTAGAGTCAATAATCTAGTTCACATCGCTATGTGATTAACACCCAAAGAGTACTAAGGTATGATCTTGTTTTGCTCGTGAGAGAAGTTTAGTCAACGGGTCTGTCACATTCAGAGCCGTATGTATTTTGCAAATATTCTATGTCTACAATGCTCTGCATGGAGCTACTCTAGCTAATTGCTCCCACTTTCAATATGTATCCAGATTGAGACTTAGAGTCATCTGGATCAGTGTAAAAGTTTGCATCGATGTAACTCTTTACGACGAACTCTTTTATCACCTCCATAATCGAGAAACATATCCTTATTCTACTAAGGATAATTTTGACCAATGTCCAGTGATCTACTCCTAGATCACTATTGTACACCCTTGCCAAACCAGGGCAGAGTATACAAAAGGTCTGGTCCATAGCATGGCATACTTTTATAGAACCTATGACTGATGCATAGGGAATGACTTTCATTCTCTTTCTATTTTCTGTCGTGGTCGGGTCTTGAGTCTTACTCAATTTCACACCTTTGCAACACAGGCAAGAACTCTTTCTTTGACTGTTCCATTTTGAACTATTTCAAAATCTTGACAAGGTATGTACTTATTGAAAAACTTATCAAGCGTCTTGATCTATCTCAATAGATCTTGATGCTCAATATGTAAGCAGCTTCACCGAGGTCTTTCATTGAAAAACTTTTTATTCAAGTATCCTTTTATGCTATCCAGAAATTCTATATCATTTCCAATCAACAATATGTCTTGCACATATAATATCAGAAATCCTACAGAGCTCCCACTCACTTTCTTGTAAATACAGTCCTTTCCAAAAGTCTGTATAAAACCATATGCTTTGATCAACTCATCAAAGCGTATATTCCAACTCCGAGATGCTTGCACCAGTCCATTGATGGATCGTTGGAGCTTGCACATTTTGTTAGTACCTTTAGGATTAACAAAACCTTCTGGTTGCATCATATACAACTCTTCTTTAATAAATCCATTAAAGAATGTAGTTTTGACATCCATTTGCCAGATTTCATAACATGTGACAATTGCTAACATGATTCGGACGGACTTAAGCATCGCTACAGTTGAGAAAATCTCATTGTAGTCAACACCTTGAACTTGTCGAAAACCTTTTTGTGACAAGTAGAGCTTTGTAGATAGTAACACTACTATCAGTGTCCGTCTTCCTCTTGAAGATCCATTTATTTAACATGGCTTGCTGATCATCGAGCAAGTCAATCAAAGTCCATACTTTGTTCTCATACATGGATCCTATCTCAGATTTCATGGCCTCACGCCATTTCGCGGAATCTGGGCTCATCATCGCTTCCTCATAGTTCGTAGGTTCATCATGGTCTAGTAACATGACTTCCAGAACATGATTACCGTACCACTCTGGTGCGGATCTTACTCTGGAAGACCTACGAGGTTTGGTAGCAACTTGATCTGAAGTTTCATGATCATCATCATTAACTTCCTCACTAATTGGTGTAGGAATCACTGGAACTGATTTCTGTGATGAAATACTTTCCAACAAGGGAGAAGGCACAATTACCTCATCAAGTTCTACTTTCCTCCTACTCACTTCTTTCGAGAGAAACTTCTTCTCTAGAAAGGATCCATCTTAGCAACGAATAACTTGCCTTCGGATCTGTGATAGCAGGTGTACCCAATAGTTACCTTTGGGTATTCTATGAAGAAGCACTTCTCCGATTTGGGTTCGAGCTTATCAGGTTGAAAACCTTTTTCATATAAGCATCGCAACTCCAAGTTTTAAGAAACGACAACTTTGGTTTCTCGCCAAACCACAGTTCATAAGGCGTCGTCTCAACGGATTTTGATGGTGCCCTTTTTTAATGTGAATGCAACTGTCTCTAATGCATAACCCCAAAACGATAGTGGTAAATTGGTAAGATACATCATAGATCGCACTATATCCAATAAAGTACTGTTATGACGTTCGGACACACCATTAAGCTGTGGTGTTCCAGATGGCATGAGTTTGTGAAACTATTCCACATTGTTTTAATTGAAGACCAAACTCGTAACTCAAATATTTGTCTCCGCGATCAAATTGCAGAAACTTTATTTTCTTGTTACGATGATTCTCCACTTCACTCTGAAATTCTTTGAACTTTCCAAATGTTTCAGACTTGTGCTTCATTAAGTAGATATACTCATATCTGCTCAATTCATCTTGTGAAGGTTAGAAAATAATGATACCTGCCACGAGCATCAACACTCATTGGACCGTATACATCGGTATGTATTATTTCCATCAAGTCAGTAGCTCGTTCCATTGTTCCGGAGAACGAAGTTTTAGTCATCTTGCCCAAAAGGCACGGATCGCAAGCATCAAATGATTCATAACCAAGAGATTCCAAAAATCCATCTTTATGGAGTTTCTTCACGCGCTTTACACCGATATGACCCAAACGGTAGTGCTACAAATAAGTTGCACTATCATTATCAACTTTGCATCTTTTGGCATCAATATTATGAATATGTGTATTACTACGATCGAGATCCAACAAACTATTTTCATTGGGTGTATAACCATCGAAGGTCTTATTCATGTAAACTGAATAGCAATTATTCTTCAACTTCAAATGAATAACTGTATCGGAATAAACATGATCAAATCATATTCATGCTCAACGCAAACGCCAAATAACACTTATTTAGGTTTAACACTAATCCCGAAAGTATAGGGAGTGTGTGATGATGATCATATCAATCTTGGAACCACTTCCAACACACATCGTCACTTCACCCTCAACTAGTCTCTGTTTATTCTGTAACTCCTGTTTCGAGTTACTAATATTTAGCAACCTAACAAGTATCAAATACTCAGGGGCTACTATAAACACTAGTAAGGTACACATCAATAACCTGTATATCAAATATACCCTTGTTCACTTTGCCATCCTTCTTATCCACCAAATATTCAGGGCATTTCCACTTCCAGTGACCATTTCCTTTGCAGTATAATCATTCAGTTTCAGGCTTTGGTCCAGCTTTGGGCTTCTTCGCGGGAGTGGCAACTTGCTTGTCATTCTACTTGAAGTTTCCCTTTCTTTAGCTTTGCCCTTTTCTTGAAACTAGTGATCTTGTCAACCATCAACACTTGATGTTCTTTCTTGATTTCTACCTTCGTCGATTTCAACATCACGAAGAGCTTGGGAATCATTTTCGTCATCCCTTGCATACTGTAGTTCATCACAAAGTTCTACTAAGTTGGTGATGGTGACTAGAGAACTCTGTCAATCACTATCTTATCTGGATGATTAACTCCCACTTGATTCAAGCGATTGTAGTACCCAGACAATCTGAGCACATGCTCACTAGTTGAGCGATTCTCCTCCAACTTTTAGCCATAGAACTTGTTGGAGACTTTATATCTCTCAACTCGGGTATTTGCTTGAAATATTAACTTCAACTCCTGGAACATCTCATATGGTCCATGACGTTCAAAACGTCTTTGAAGTCCCGATTCTAAGCCGTTAAGCATGGTGCACTAAACTATCAAGTAGTCATCATATTGAGCTAGCCAAACGTTCATAACATCTGCATCTGCTCCTGCAATAGGTCTGTCACCTAGTGGTGCATTAAGGACATAATTCTTCTGTGCAGCAATGAGGATAAACCTCAGATCACGGATCCAATCCGCATCATTGCTACCAACATCTTTCAACACAATTTTCACAAGGAACATATCAAAATAAACATATGAAAGCAACAATGCAAGCTATTGATCTACAACATAATTTGCAAAATACTACCAGGACTAAGTTCATGATAAATTTAAGTTCAATTAATCATATTACTTAAGAACTCCCACTTAGATAGACATCCCTCTAATCCTCCAAGTGATTACGTGATCCATATCAACTACACCATGTCCGATCGTCACGTGAGATGGAGTAGTTTCAACAGTGAACATCAATATGTTGATCATATCTACTATATGATTCACGCTCGACCTTTCGGTCTCCGTGTTCCGAGGCCATATCTGTTATATGCTAGGCTCGTCAAGTTTAACCTGAATATTCCGCGTATGCAACTGTTTTGCACCCGTTGTATTTGAACGTAGAGCCTATCACACCCGATCATCACGTGGTGTCTCAGCACGAAGAACTTTCGCAACGGTGCATACTCAGGGAGAACACTTCTTGATAATTTAGTGAGAGATCATCTTAAAATGCTACCGTCAAACTAAGCAAAATAAGATGTATAAAGGATAAACATCACATGCAATCAATATAAGTGATATGATATGGCCATCATCATCTTGTGCTTGTGATCTCCATCTCCAAAGTACTGTCATGATCTCTATCGTTACCGGCACGACACCATGATCTTCATCATCTTGATCTATATCAATGTGTCGTCACATGGTCGTCCCGCCAACTATTGCTCTTGCAACTATTGCTATCGTATAGCGATAAAGTAAAGCAATTATTTGGCACTTGCATCTTATGCAACAAAGAGACAACCATAGGGCTTCTGCCAGTTGCCGATAACTTCAACAAAACATGATCATCTCATACAACAACTTATATCTCATCACGTCTTGACCATATCACATCACAACATGCCCTTCAAAAACAAGTTAGACGTCCTCTAATTTGTTGTTGCAAGTTTTACGTGGCTGCTACGGGCTGAGCAAGAACCGTTCTTACCTACGCATCAAAATCACAACGGTAGTTCGTCAAGTTAGTGCTGTTTTAACCTTCTCAAGGACCGGGTGTAGCCACACTCGGTTCAGCTAAAGTGAGAGAGACAGACACCCGCCAGTCACCTTTAAGCACGAGTGCTCGTAACGGTGAAACCAGTCTCGCGGAAGCGTACGCATAATGTCAGTCCGGGCCGCTTCAGCTCACAATACCGCTGAGCCAAAGTATGACATGCTGGTAAGCCGTATGACTTATATCGCCCACAACTCACTTGTGTTCTACTCGTGCAAATAATATCAACGCATAAAACCTGGCTCTGATACCACTGTTGGGGAACGTAGTAATTTCAAAAAAATTCCTACGCACACGCAAGATCATGGTGATGGTATAGCAACGAGAGGGGAGAGTGTTGTCCACGTACCCTCGTAGACCGTAAGCGGAAGCGTTAGGACAACACGATTGATGTAGTCGTACGTCTTCACGATCCGACCGATCCAAGTACCGAACGTACGACACCTCCGTGTTCAGCACACGTTCAGCTCGATGACGTTCCCCGGGCTCCAATCCAGCAAAGCGTCGGGGATGAGTTCCGTCAGCATGACGGCGTGGTGACGATGATGATGTTCTTCCGGCGCAGGGCTTCGCCTAAACTCCGCGACGATATGACCGAGGTGGAATATGGTGGAGGGGGGCACCTCACACGGCTAAGGAATGATCCGTAGATCAACTTGTGTGTCATGGAGTGCCCCCCTGCCCCCATATATAAAGGAGCAAGGGGGGAGGAGGCTGGCCCTAGGAGGGGGCGCGCCAAGTGTGGAGTCCTACTAGGACTCCCTAGTCCTAGTAGGATTCCACCTCCCTTGTTGGAGTAGGAGAAGGGGAAAGAGGGGGAGAGGAAGAATGAAAGGGGGGCTGCGCCCCTTGTCCAATTCGGACCAGAGGGGGGGGGCGCAGGCCTCCTTCCTTTTGGCCTCTCTCCACTATCCTCGTATGGCCCAATAAGGCCCATATACTCCCCGGCGAATTCCCGTAACTCTCCGGTACTCCGAAAAATATCCGAATCACTCGGAACCTTTCCGAACTCCGAATATAGTCGTCCAATATATCGATCTTTATGTCTCGACCATTTCGAGACTCCTCGTCATGTCCCCGATCTCATCTGGGACTCCAACTCCTTCGGTACATCAAAACTCATAAACTCATAATATAACTATCATCGAAACCTTAAGCGTGCGGACCCTACGGGTTCGAGAACTATGTAGACATGACCTAGAACTATTCTTGGTCAATAACCAATAGGGGAACCTGGATGCCCATATTAGCTCCTACATATTCTACGAAGATCTTTATCGGTCAAACCGCATAACAACATACTTTGTTCCCTTTATCATCGGTATGTTACTTGCCCGGTATTCGATCGTCGGTATCTAATACCTAGTTCAATCTCGTTACCGGCAAGTCTCTTTACTCGTTACGTAATGCATCATTCCGTAACTAACTCATTAGCTACATTGCTTGCAAGGCTTATAGTGATGTGCATTACCGAGAGGGCCCAGAAATACCTCTCCGACAATCGGAGTGACAAAACCTAATCTCGAAATATGCCAACCCAATATGTACCTTTGGAGACACCTGTAGTACTCCTTTATAATCACCCAGTTACGTTGTGACGTTTGGTAGCACCCAAAGTGTTCCTCTGGTAAACGGGAGTTGCATAATCGCATAGTTACAGGAACATGTATAAGTCATGAAGAAAGCAATAGCAACATACTAAACGATCAAGAGTAGGCTAACGGAATGGGTCAAGTCAATCACATCATTCTCCTAATGATGTGATCTCGTTAATCAAATGACAACTCTTTTGTCCATGGCTAGGAAACATAACCATCTTTGATAAACGAGCTAGTCAAGTAGAGGCATACTAGTGACACTATGTTTGTCTATGTATTCACACATGTATTATGTTTCCAGTTAATACAATTCTAGCATGAATAATAAACATTTATCATGATATAAGGAAATAAATAATAACTTTATTATTGCCTCTAGGGCATATTTCCTTCAGCTCCCACTTCAACAATGCTTGTCTTTCTCACTTTCACTTTCCTTTTTGAAAAGTTTTGTATTCCCCTCTTTATTTATTTTTGTTTTTAAACTATACAAAAGCACTCAACAGAAATAAATGACTCTCTAAAACTTCCGGGTTGTCTCCCTGGCAGCGCTTTCTTTAAAGCCATTAAGCTAGGCATATAGTGCTTAAGTAATGGATCCACCCAGATCCCAAGGTATATCAAAGCCAATTTTAATTAACAATGATTTGTAATTTAGTAGTGAGCCCAAAGTAACATATAACAAGCAATGACGAAGTCTAACTCTCTTCATATGCATCGGCATGTCATAAAAGAACAATTCATGCACACCAAGTAAAGGCCAATGCATAGTATAAGCAGTTTCTTGCAATTTTTTCATATTGGCAACATAGAGAGGTGGAGATATAGTTCCTCTCTCATAATAATTGCAAGTAGGAGCAGCAAGCACATGCATATTATATCTATCAAAATTATCATGTGCAATGGTAAAAGGCAACCCATCAATATAATCCTTAATAAGCACAAAATTATCTGATATGGTGTAATTTGGAGAATTCAAAAAGATAATAGGACTATCATGCATGGGTGCAATAACAACAATTTCATGTTTAACATAAGGAACTATAGCAAGTTCATCTCCATAAGCATAATTCATATTGGCATCTTGGCCACAAGCATAGAAAGCATCAACAAAAAATGATATTTAAAGAGAATCAACGGGATCATGACAATCATCATAGCAATCATCCTTCGGTAAGCAAGAAGGGGAATTAAACAATGTATGTGTTAAAGAGTTACTCTCATTAGAAGGTGGGCACGGGTAGCTAATCCGCTCTTCCTCCTTTTGTTCTTCGCTCTCCTCATCATCTTTTTCATCCAATGAGCTCACAATTTCATCAATTTCTTCTTCCATAGACTCTTGCAAAACATTAGTCTCTTCTTGGACAGCGGAGGAGTCCTCAATATATAGTTTAACATAGGTATTAGAAGCATAATTATCATAACAATATTCAAGTATGGCAAATTTTTCAGATTTGTAGAGAGTAGCATCATACTTTTCAATCAAAGAAGCAATTTCATAAGCACCCTTAAAAGCAACAAATTCTTCAATTTGCTGAACATCATAGTAATTATAAACACCCTTAGCATACGAAGATACGATTCCATTATCCTAAGCAAGCATTGGTAGGGAAGGTGTTTCTTAGGGTTTTCAGAACAACAAGTAACATCATATATTTCACATAAAGTCCAAGCATAGCATTGCAAACGATGAATTTGATCCAGTAAAAGTTTCCCCTTTTCAGATATACGGTGTCGCACATAACAAGCATGCTCATCGAAAGATTTTCCCTCAACTAAGCTAGTTGGGGTTTCAGCACGAGTTCAAAGAGATCGAAGATGATCCAAGTAAAAAGCTTCAGGAGTGTGATAGATTTTGAGTGGTTCTTCAACCATTGGTGTAGTAGGTACAACTAATTTTTTTGGTATTTTTCGTTTCCTACCCATAACTAAAGATAGAAAACAACTAAGAACAACAAATAAAAATTACTTAGTGACAAAGCAAACAAGCACTCACGAGAATATTCACCCCACGCTATGACTCCCCGGCAACGGCGCCAGAAAAAGGTCTTGATAACCCACAAGTGTAGGGGATAATTGTAGCCTCTTTCGATAAGTAAGAGTGTCGAACCCAACGAGGAGCTAAAGGTAGAACAAATACTCTCTCAAGTCCTATCTGCCACTGATACGACGCATGCTTAGTGTTTGCTTTACCTAGAACAAGTATGAAACTAGAAGTACTTTGTAGGTGTTGTTGGATAAGTTTGCAAGATAATAAAGAGCACGTAAATAAAAAGTAGGGGCTGTTTAGATAAAGCAGCAAAAAAGTAAATATAGTGAGTGTGGAAAAGTGGTGGTAGGATTTGTGAAATTGTCCCTAAGCAATTGACTACTTTACTAGACCGATAATCACTAATGCAATTTTATTTGAGGGAGAGGCATAAGCTAACATACTTTCTCTTCTTGGATCATATGCACTTATGATTGGAACTCTAGCAAGCATCCGCAACTACTAAAGATCATTAAGGTAAAACCCAACCATACATTAGAGCATCAAGTCCCCTTTATCCCATACGCAAACAACCTACTTACTCGGGTCTGTGCTTCTGTCACTCACACCACCCACCATAAGCAAATCATGGACATATTGCAAACCCTACAGAGGGGGTCCCTCACGCTTGCGCTACACGGAGAGCACCATAGGACAGCACCAATAATAAAACATGCAACTCAAACCAATCATAGCAATTCATCAATCACCGATAGGACAACGAAAATCTACTCAGACATCATAGGATGGCAACACATCATTGGATAATAATATGGAGCATAAAGAACCATGTTGAAGTAGAGGGTACAGCGGGATGCGGGAGAGTGGACCCCTGAATATAGAAGGGGGAAGGCGATGAAGTTGTTGGTGAAGATGATGGAGGTGTTAGTGAAGATCGCAGTGATGATGATGGCCCCCGGCAGCGCGCCGGCGCCACCGGAAGCAAGGGGGAGATAGCCCCCCTTCTTCTTCTTCTTCCCTGACCTCCTCCCTAGATGGGAGAAGGGTTTCTCCTCTGGTCCTTGGCTTCCATGGCGTGGGAGGGGCGAGAGCCCCTCCGAGATTGGATCTATCTCTCTGTATCTCTCTGTTTCTGCGTTCTCAGATTCTGCCCCTTCACCGTTTCTTTTATATCTGGAGATCCGTAACTTCGATTGGGGTGAATCTTTCGCCCAGTTCTTTGTCATAAAATTAGCTTTCTTGCGGCAAAAGAAGAGCGTCAACCGCCTTACGGGTTTCCCAGGAGAGTCCAGGGCGCGCCTGCCTCCCTGGGGCGCGCCCCTATCTCCTGGCCCCCTCGGGTACCGGCTTGCGTTGATTTTACTTCCCGAAAATCATAAATATTCCAAATAATTTTGCGTCCATTTTTATCCCATTTGGACTCCGTTTGATATGGGTTTTCTACGAAACATAAAACATGCAACAGACAGGAACTCGCACTGGGCACTGGATCAATATGTTAGTCCCAAAAATAGTATAAAAAGTTGCCAAAAGTATATTAAAGTTGAAGAATATTGGCATGGAACAATCAAAAGATATAGATACGATGGAGACGTATCAGTTGACGCCAAATTGTGCTTTTGAGTTTCCTATGTTTTGCCGAAATGTTGATTTATTTCTGTTTCGGCGAATTCCGGGCAAACTCTAGATCTACATGTCCTATTTTTAGGGAAGGTAATGCCGAATTTTTGTATGACTTTGATGCATGCACACATTTTTATAATCAATTTATTTATTTATTACTGTGTAGGCGTTCATGATGGTCAGTGGAACGATGGTGGACTGCTACGTCTCAAGCTTGCGTTGTATTTCCCCAAAGAGGAGAGGATGATGCAGCACAGTAGCGTAAGTATTTCCCTCAGTTTTTGAGAACCAAGGTATCAATCTAGTAGGAGACCATGCACATGTCCCTCGTACCTGCACAAAACGATAACTACTCGCAACCAACGCTTAGGGGTTGTCAATCCCTTCACGGTCACTTACGAGGGTGAGATCTGATAGAGATAATATTTTTGGTACTTTTGGTATAAAGATGCAAAGTAAAAAGTAAAAGCAAAAGCAAGTAAATAAAGTGATGGAGATTGATATGATGAGAATAGACCCGGGGGCCGTAGGTTTCACTAGTGGCTTCTCTCAAGAGCATAAGTATTCTACGGTGGGTGACCAAATTACTGTTGAGAAATTGACAGAATTGAGCATAGTTATGAGGTTATCCAGGCAATGATCATGCATATAGGCATCACGTCCGTGACAAGTAGACCGAAACAATTCTGCATCTACTACTATTACTCCACTCATCGACCACTATCCAGCATGCATCTAGAGTATTAATTTAAAAACAGAGTAACGCCTTAAGCAAGATGACATGATGTAGAGGAATAAATTCATGCAATATGATAAATACCCCATCTTGTTATCCTCGATGGTAACAATACAATACATGCCTTGCAACCCTTTCTGTCACTTGGTAAGATCACCGCAAGATTGAACCCAAAGCTAAGCACTTCTCCCATTGTAAGAACTACCAATCTAGTTGGCCAAACCAAACGGATAATTCGAAGAGACATGCAAAGATAACTCAATCATACATAAAAGAATTCAGAGAAGAATCAAATATTTTCCATAGATAAGCTGGATCATAAACCCACAATTCATCGGTCTCAACAAACACACCGCAAGAAGAAGATTACACCGAATAGATCTCCACGAGAGAGGGGGAGAACATTGTATTGAGATCCAAAAAGAGAGAAGAAGCCATCTAGCTACTAACTATGGACCCGAAGGTTTGAAGTAAACTACTCACACTTCATCGGAGGGGCTATGGTGATGATGTAGAAGCCCTCCATGGTGGATGCCCCCTCCGGCGGAGCTCCGAAACAGGCCCCAAGATGGGATCTCGTGGATACAGGAAGTTACGGCGGTGGAATTAGGTTTGTGGCTCCGTCCCCGATCTGTTGGGGGTACGTAGGTATATATAGGAGGAAGGAGTACGTCGGTGGAGCGTCAGGGGGCCCACGAGGTAGGGGGGGCGCGCCCAGGGGGGAGGGCGCGCCCCCACCCTCGTGACCGCATCTGGCACTTCTTGGAGTAGGGTCCAAGTCTCCTGGATCACGTTCGATGAGAAGATCACGTTTCCGAAGGTTTCATTCCGTTTGGACTCCGTTTGATATTCTGTTTCTTCGAAACACTGAAATAGGCAAAAAACAGCAATTCTGGGCTGGGCCTCCGGTTAATAGGTTAGTCCCAAAAATAATATAAAATTGGAAAATAAAACCCATTATAGTTCAAAACAATAGATAAAGTAGCATGGAGCAATCAAAAATTATAGATACGTTGGAGACGTATCAGGCATCCCCAAGCTTAATTCCTGCTCGTCCTCGGGTAGGTAAATGATAAAAAGAGAATTTTTGATGTGGAGTGATACTTTGGCATAATTTCAATGTAAATCTTCTTAATTGTGATATGAATATTCAGATCCGAAAGATTCAAGACAAAAGTTCATATTGACATAAAAATAATAATACTTCAAGAAGACTAATCAAAATAATTATGTCATCTCAAAATAACATGGCCAAAGAAAGTTCATCCCCACAAAATCATATAGTTAGGCTATGCTTCATTTTCGTCACACAAAGATGTTCTGAACTTCTATACCCCCGATGACCAGCCAAGCAATTGTTTCATACTTAAATAATCTCAAACTTTTTCAACCTTCACGCAATACATGAGCGTGAGCCATGGATATAGCACTATGGGTGGAATAGAATATGATGATGGGGATTGTGTGGAGAAGACAAAAAAGGAGAAAGTCTCACATTGACGAGGATAATCAACGGGCTATGGAGATGCCCATCAATTGATGTCAACATGAGGAGTAGGGATTGCCATGCAATGGATGCACTAGAGCTATGAATGCTCAACAAAAGAAAACTAGTGGGTGTGCATCCAACTTGCTTGCTCATGAAGACCTAGGGCATTTGAGGAAGCCCATCGTAGGAATATACAAGCCAAGTTCTATAATGAAAAATTCCCACTAGTATGAAAAAGACGACTTATGAGACTCACTATATGAAAAACATGGTGCTACTTTGAAGCACAATATATGAGACTCACTACATGAAGAACGAGGTGCTACTTTGAAGCACAAAATATGAGACTCACTACATGAAGAACACGGTGTTACTTTGAAGCACAAGTGTGGAAAAAGAGATAGTAGCATTGCCCTTTTTCTTGGGCCTTCCTTTTTTTTATTATGGCCTTTCTCTTTTTTTTGGGCAATGCTCTAATAATGATGATCATCACACTTCTATTGATTACAGCATGAGGATTACAACTCGAAACTAGAACAAGGTATGACTCTATATGAATGCCTCCGGCGGTGTACTGGGATGGTGCAATGAATCAAGAGTGACATATATGAAAATAATGCATGGTGGCTTTGCCACAAATACGATGTCAACTACATGATCATGCAATGGCAATATGACAAAAGTAATGTATGTCATAATAATGATGAACGGAACGGTGGAAAGTTGCATGGCAATATATCTCAGAATGGCTATGGAAATGCCATAATAGGTAGGTATGGTGGCTGTTTTGAGGAAGATATAGGGAGGTTTATGTGTGATAGAGCGTATCGTATCATGGAGTTTGGATGCACCGGCGAAGTTTGCGCCAACTCTCAATGTGAGAAAGGGCAATGCACGGTACCGAAGAGGCTAGCAATGGCGGAAAGGTAAAAGTGCGTATAATCCATGGACTCAACATTAGTCAAAAGAACTCATATACTTATTGCAAAAATTTAGAAGTCATCAAAAATCAAGTACTACGCGCATGCTCCTAGGGGGATAGATTGGTAGGAAAAGACCATCGCTCGTCCCCGACCGCCACTCATAAGGATGCACAAGCCAGGTACACTTCATGTTTCAAATTTGTTACACAACTTTAACCATACGTGCATGCTACGGGACTTACAAACTTCAACACAAGTATTTCTCAAATTCACAACTACTCAACTAGCATGACTTTGATATTATTACCTCCATATCTCAAAACAATTATCAAGCATCAAACTTATCTTAGTATTCAGCGCACTCAAAAGAAAGTTTCACATATCTTGAACACCAAGTATATTAAAATTAAGCAAATTACCATGCTATTAACGACTCTCAAAATAATCTAAGTGAAGCATGATACATTAAGTTTCTTTAAAATAAATCCACCACCATGCTCTAAAAGATCTAAGTGAAGCACTAGAGCAAAAAATATCATGCTCAAAAAGATATAAGTGAAGCACTATGAGCAACTATCAAGCTCAAAAGATATAAGTGAAGCACATAGAGTATTCAATCAAATTCCAATTCATGTATGGCTCTCTGAAAAGGTGTGTACATCAAGGATTATTGTGGTAAAATAAAAAGCAAAGACTCAAATAATACAAGACGCTCCAAGCAAAACACATATCATGTTGGTGAATAAAAATATAGCTCCAAGTAAATTACCGATGGAAGTGGACGAAAGAGGGGATGCCTTCCGGGGCATCCCCAAGCTTTGAATTTTTGGTGTCCTTGGATTATCTTGGTGGTGCCATGGGCATCCCCAATCTTAAGCTCTTGCCAATCCTTCTTCCATAATCCATCAAAAGAATTCACCCAAAACTTGAAAACTTCACAACACAAAACTCAACAGAAATCTTGTGAGCTCCGTTAGAGAAAGAAAACAAAAGACTACTTCAAGGTACTGTAATGAACTCATTTTTTATTTATATTGGTGTTAAACCTACTGTATTCCAACTTCCTTATGGTTTATAAACTAATTTATTAGCCATAGATGCATTGAAGTAAGCAAACAACACACGAAAAACAGAATCTGTCAAAAACAGAACAGTCTGTAGTAATCTGTAACTAACGCAAACTTTTGGAACACAAAAAATTCTACCAAAATAGTAAGTACTGGAAAATGTATTTATTGATCAGAAGCAAAAATAATCAATGCAAAATAACGTTCCTGTTATTTATTAAATATTTTATCGTGAGCGCAAAGTTTCTGTTTTTCAGCAGAATCAAATCAATTATCATCATAGCTTATCCTATAGGTTCTACTTGGCACAAACACTAATTAAAACATAAAACCCCGTCTAAACAGAAAGTAGAAACAAAATTTAACACTAAACAGGAATAAAAACAAAGAACACAAAATAAAATTGGGTTGCCTCCCAACAAGCGCTATCGTTTAACGCCCCTAGCTAGGCATAAAAGCAAGGATAGATCTAGGTATTGCCATCTTTGGTAGGCAATTCTTTAATGAGGCACCTTCCTCCTTTAGAATTTCCTTTCTTTCTAGTAATTATCAAACTTTTAGGCACAAGATCGAAAAATTCATTCGTGGCAAATGGTTCCTTAATGATAGTAAAAAGATCGGGATGAATACTTATAGATTTAAGATCCACATTTTCCTTACTAGATGATTCACCCTTATTTTTAGGAACATACATAAGATTGGAAATTTTAGTGGGAGGGCTAGGAGTATTCTTTACGGAAGAAAAAGCGGTTCCCAAGTTGGTAATGATACCCTCAAGTTTATCGATTCGAGTAGAGTCTAGATTTATTTTCTCATTAACCGTGGGTTCCATTTCCTTAATATTATTCAAAGTCATTCCTACCTTAGATCCATATTGAGTAATTTGATTATGGATCTTTTTATCTAGATTTTCAATGGATTCAATGGTAGTAACTTTGTTTTCAATAATTTCAAGCCTTTGCATAACATGCTCCAAAGTTAACATAGTGCCATTAACCAGAAGAGGAGGTGAGCCAAATAAATCTATTAAAGCATTATAAGAATCAAAAGTATGGCTACCCAAGAAATTTCCTCCGGTAATGGTATCAAGGATATATCTATACCAAGGATTAGCACCTACGTAAAAATTACGAAGAAGAACTGAAGTAGATTGCTTCCTGGTAGATCTATTTTGAGCATTGCAAATTCTATACCAAGCATCTTTTAGATTTTCTCCCTCCCTTTGCTTAAAATTTAGAACTTCATTCTCGGGAGATAGCGGAGAAGATATGAGACTAGTTATGACGACAAGCAAGCAAACTAACACACGAGCAAACAAAAGGCAAAGGGAAAAAGAGGAGGAGGTTGGGAAAGAGAGGGCGAATAAAATGGCAAAGGTGAAGTGGGGGAGAGGAAAATGAGAGGCAAATGGCAAATAATGTAACGCGAGAGATAGGGATTGTGATGGGTACTTGGTATGTTGACTTTTGCGTAAGCCTCCCCGGCAACGGTGCCATAAATTCTTCTTGCTACGTCTCGAGCTTGCGTTGGATTTCCCCGAAGAGGAGAGGATGATGCAGCACAGTAGCGTAAGTATTTCCCTCAGTTTTTGAGAACCAAGGTATCAATCCAGTAGGAGACCACGCGCAAGTCCCTCGTACCTGCACAAAACGATAACTACTCGCAACCAACGCTTAGGGGTTGTCAATCCCTTCACGGTCACTTACGAGGGTGAGATCTGATAGAGATAATATTTTTGGTATTTTTGGTATAAAGATGCAAAGTAAAAAGTAAAAGCAAAAGCAAGTAAATAAAGTGATGGAGATTGATATGATGAGAATAGACCCAGGGGCCATAGGTTTCACTAGTGGCTTCTCTCAAGAGCATAAGTATTCTACGGTGGGTGAACAAATTACTGTTGAGCAACTGACAGAATTGAGCAAAGTTATGAGGTTATCCAGGCAATGATCATGTATATAGGCATCACGTCTGTGACAAGTAGACCGAAACGATTCTGCATCTACTACTGTTACTCCACTCATCGACCGCTATCCAGCATGCATCTAGAGTATTAAGTTAAAAACAGAGTAACGCCTTAAGCAAGATGACATGATGTAGCGGAATAAATTCATGCAATATGATAAATACCCCATCTTGTTATCCTCGATGGCAACAATACAATACGTGCCTTGCAACCCTTTCTGTCACTAAGTAAGGTCACCGCAAGATTGAACCCAAAGCTAAGCACTTCTCCCATTGCAAGAACTACCAATCTAGTTGGCCAAACCAAACGGATAATTCGAAGAGACTTTCAAAGATAACTCAATCATACATAAAAGAATTCAGAGAAGAATCAAATATTTTCCATAGATAAGCTGGATCATAAACCCACAATTCATCGATCTCAACAAACTCACCGCAAAAAGAAGATTACATCGAATAGATCTCCACGAGAGAGGGGGAGAACATTGTATTGAGATACAAAAAGAGAGAAGAATCCATCTAGCTACTAACTATGGACCCGAAGGTCTGAAGTAAACTACTCACACTTCATCGGAGGGGCTATGGTGATGATGTAGAAGCCCTCCGTGGTGGATGCCCCCTCCGGCGGAGCTCCGAAACAGGCCCCAAGATGGGATCTTGTGGATACAGGAAGTTATGGCGGTGGAATTAGGTTTTTGGCTCCTTCCCCGATCTGTTGGAGGTACATAGGTATATATAGGAGGAAGTAGTACGTCGGTGGAGCGTTAGGGGGCCCACGAGGTAGGGGGCGTGCCCCCACCCTCGTGACCGCCTTTGGCACTTCTTGGAGTAGGGTCCAAGTCTCATGTATCACGTTCGGTGAGAAGATCACGTTTCCGAAGGTTTCATTCCGTTTGGACTCCGTTTGATATTTCGTTTCTTCGAAACACTGAAATAGGCAAAAAACATCAATTCTGGGATAGGCCTCCGGTTAATAGTTTAGTCCCAAAAATAATATAAAAGTGGAAAATAAAGCCCATTATAGTCCAAAACAATACATAAAGTAGCATGGAGCAATCAAAAATTATAGATACGTTGGAGACGTATCATGGACAGGTGCTATCGGCGGTGGAGGACATGAAAGAAAATAACCGGATAGTGGTTTTATGTCCGTGTCAAAAATGCAAAGGAATAGTTTGGCTAGACCCCTATGACGATGGTCGTGTTGAAGCCAACCTGCTCATGACTGGTTTCCTGGATGGCTATACTCGGTGGATAATTGAATATGAGGATGACGAGATGTTGAGGACACCGTCGGGGTAGGCAATGACGGCACGGGGCAAGACGAAGAGATGATTGATAATGGCGGCGCGGAAGAGGTCGGACATGGCGGCGGAGAAGGGGCCAGACATGGCGGTGGAGAGAACATGGACTCCACGCAGCAGAGTTCATCGGTACTAAGTTCAATCATGCGGGACCCTCATGTTCAAGCACTGCTTCGCAAGGAGACGAGTACTGAGAGAGATGCTTCTAGAGAGGAGGCTAAGCTGGAGCAACTGGTGGTAGACTCGAACACTCCATTGTATGATGGTTGCAATCCTGAGGTGACCCGCTTGAGTTTCACGCTCCAACTCCTGAAGACGAAGGCTAAAAACAAATGGACCGACACTAGCCTCGATGAGCATCTCCAGTACCTAAAGGATGTTCTTCCCGCGGGGAATCTATGTCTTACTAGTGTTGATGAGGCCAAGAAGATTGTGTGCCCTCTTGATCTGCCGCACGTTAGATATCATGCATGCATCAATGATTGCATACTTTATCGGAAGGAGCACGCGGAAAAAACAAGCTGTCCGGTGTGCAATGCTTCTCGATACAAGAAGGCCGGGAAGAAATGTCCCCAGAAAGTTGTATGGTACTTACCGATCACTTCTCGTCTCTATTGGTATTTCGTAGATCCCCAGGAAGCAAAGCTAAAGCGCTGGCACGCGTAGAGGATGATCCAAAATGGACGTATCAAATCCCCCAAGCTTAGACCTCGCTTTTCCTCAAGCGAAAGCCGATATCGAAAAATATGTCCACATGTTTAGAGATACAGGTGTCGATAAAATAAAATACGGACATGAGGGTATCGTGATCATCTTTAGAACTGCAACATATATTGTCATATAATTTCTTATGCTGAAGTAACAATTAATTCACAAGGTAAAGTATGAATCATAAACTTCATTGAAAACTAATAAACTATGATCTCAGTCATTGAAGCAAATGCAATTTATCATAATGTTGGAGAAAGTCAATATAAGAGCTTTTCAGCAAGTTCACATACTCAACTATCATTTAGCCTTTTACAATTGCTAACACTCACGCGATACTTGTGGGTACAAAGTTCCAGTCGGACATAGAGAAAGATAGGGGCTTATAGTTTCACCTCCCAACCTTTTACCTCAAGGGTAATGTCAACAATAATACTTTATGAAAACCTACATCCGAGTGGATATATATATATCCGGATCTCTCCAACACATAGTGCTTGCCAAAGGAAAAAGTGTAAAAAGGAAATGTGAAGATCACCATGAATGTTTTATAAGGGTAGAAGATAAAAGTAAAAGATAGGCCCTTCGTAAAGGGAAGCAGAGGTTCTCATGCACTTTTATGGTTGGATGCACAAAATCTTAATGCAAAAGAACGTCACTTTATATTGCCACTTGTGATAAAGAACTTTATTATGCAGTCCGTCGCTTTTATTTCTTCCATATCACAAGTTCGTATAAAGCTTATTTTCTTTACACTAATAGATCATACATATTTAGAGAGCAATTTTTATTGCTTGCACCGATGACAACTTACTTGAAGGATCTTACTCAATCCATAGGTGGACTCTCATGGCAAAACTGGTTTAAGGGATGTTTGGAAGCAGAAGTAGTATCTCTACTTGGTGCAAAGAATTTGGCTAGCCTGAAAGGGAAAGGCAAGCTCAACATGTTGGAGGATCCAAGACAATATAACTTCTATTTGGATATAAGAAAACATAACTCATTATGTTGTCTTCCTTGTCCAACATCAACTTTTTAGCATGTCATATTTTAATGAGTTCTCACAATCACAAAAGATGTCCAAGATAGTATATTTATATGTGAAGCCTCTCTTTCTTTATTAACCAAAACTATGTTTGTCAACTCTCAACAACGTTTATTCATCATACTCTTTATATGTGAAGTCATTACTCTCCATAAGATCAATATATGATATTTTTATTTCTTTTTATTCTTTCTTTAATTCCCTCAAGATCATAGCAAGATAGCAAAGCCCTCAACTCAAAACTACTCTTTATTATATATAACTCACGGACTCGATTACATAGATAGAATTCAAAACAAAACTCAAAGCTAGATTGTACTAAAACTTTATTCTACTAGATCAAGATATAACCAAACAGATCGAAGTAAGAAAGACATTAAAGGTAAAGGTGTGATGGTGATACGATACCGGGTCACCTCCCCCAAGCTTGGTAGTTGCCAAGGGGAGTACCCATACCCATGTATTTATGTCTCTTTCTTCGGAGGTGGTGATGTGATATTCTTGGCGATGATGCCCCTTAGGATGAGATTCTCTTCCTCGAGCTTATTAATTTGCTGCTTAAGATCCATTACTTCCTTGTGGAGTTTACCCATGCCGGCTAAAGCTCCATTCACCGATGGATGTTTCATAGCTACAGGAGAAAAAGCAACACTCTTTTTCATGTTTTCATAAGAGAGAAATCTAGCATTGGGAGGAATGACCGAACTTGGTATTGATGAGCTCTGAAGTTCCTCCAACATGAATCTAGTTCAAAGACGAGAGGTAACTTCTTGATCCTCCTCCATGGCATCCACCCTTTTCAAGTTATCCTCCATCTCTTCCACCGTTGATTGCTCGAAGTGGTCAGCTTCGCTGTATGCTCTTGGGACCGGTGTTGGGTGAGATACCACTACAAAAAAAATACACTTCTGTGATGATACGTGTTTGTCACAGTAGGTCACGTTTTTTGTAATGCATGTACATCCATGACGATTTTATGATAGAATCAAGATAGTCATGCCTGTGTTGTCGTAGAAGTGTTCCGTGACATTACCAAAATTATCATCACGGAAGTGTCCACTTCCATGACGATAAATCGCGCGTCACAGAAGTGCTTTCGTCAAGGGTGACCGACACGTGGCATCCACCGTAACGTAACACCGTTAAGCTATCGGGTCGGGTTTTCGATCTGATAACCCGTTAACAGCCCCGACCAATGGGGATTTTCCACGTGTAAAATCATCATTGGCTGGAGGAAACACGTGTCGACTCATCGTTGGGACAGATGTCATCCACTCATTGGATAGAAGGCGCCTATGATACGTCGGCACGTGGCACGGCCAATCAAGTTTAAATGGGCCGGCCCAACTAAAGGCCCACAAGATTTTGCCGCCCTTAATGGGCCGGCCCAGTTAAAGGCCCATGAGATTTTGTGGACTATAATGGGCTGGCCCAGCTAAAGGCCCACAAAATTTCGCGGGCCTAATAGGCCGGCCCAGGTAAAGGCCCACAAGATTTTTGTGTGCCATAATGGGCCGGCCCAGTTAAAGGCCCACAAAATTCTTGCGGATCATAATGGGCCGCTCGCTAAAGGCCCATGAGATTGCGTCGACATTAATGGGCCGGCCCAGCTGTAGGCCCACAAGATTTTGAGGACCCTAGTAGGCCGGCCCATTAACTAGCTGCCATGTTTTGGGCCAAATGCCGGCCCATAATTGATCCGGTCCATTAATGGCCTGCCACGTTCCGGGCCTAATAATGGCTCATATAAGATCCGACCTGTTAAAAGCCTCCCACTTTCTGGGCCAAATCACGGCCCAGATCAGGTCCGGCCCTTTAAAAGGCTTTGGGCTCAATTATGGCCCATATCAGATTCGGCCCGTTGACTGGACGCTATGCTTTTGGGCCCACTTGCTAAAGGCCCATTTAGTAATTCGGCCTGATATTAGTTTCGGCCTATTAAGGGCTGATTTAACATTTCGGCCATATATTAATTTCGTCCTGTTAAAAGCATGTCATATAGTTGGGCCTAACTACGGCCCGGTTTGCATCCGGCCTGCTCGCAGCCGATATCTGATTGGGCCAAACAAGGACTGAGACAACTTTGGCCTGTTAAAAGCCTGTGAACTGATTCACACAATCATGGGTCGAGGTCCATTTCGGGCTGCCGCCGGCCCGTGAGCTATTCGGCACGTTTCAGGCCCAGCCTACTTCTCAGCCTCCTAAAAGCCCATTGAGTTTTCTTGCGAAAAGAGGGCCGGGGGTTACTCGACCTATTAAAGGCCCGAATCTACTAGTGGGCCAGTTTGACGGGGCCCATGATGCGGATCATACATCGTGATTGCATGACGACCCGATTATGTACCGTAATTTTACGGTTTGGTCAGTTTACTGCGAAGACAGGACATATATATAGTAAAATAACTGCAGCATCGTGAATAAGAAAAAACCTAGACTATACAATAAAGAAATTATGGCATATTACATCCACTGGGCATCAAAGTTTGCCACTATGATAATAAATCACAAGCAGACAGCAGATTACATACACTGGGCATCAAAGATCGCCACCGGTGCAAATAAACACGCTGACAAAATAATATACAAAACCGACAGCACTTCAATAGAGTTCAAGAAAGGTTAGCCCTCCGGGGAGTTGCAGCTCAAGATGCTGAATAAGATGATGAGACTGCGCTTGTTCAACACTTATATCTTCCTCACTCTGAAAGATAAACAAGCAGACTGATGACAGGTTTCGCACATAAAAGTATCAGTGCTGACAATTCATCACATTTCTTACTGACGAATAAAGTGACACAGTTTAAAATTCCATTAACACAATATGGTATTGTTCAGGTCAAGACATGGCAGGAAATGACATTGTGAAGGAGTTGGCAGCTTCACGACACCACTGGATTACAGATCAAGAACTCATAAGTATCAATGGTTAGTGTGCTGTCAATTTATCCCATTTCAGTTTGGCAAATAAAGAGACGGTTTAAATAATAGTAGAATGATATGACATTGTTCATAGATAAGACATTGCAAAATATGACATTGTGCTGTAGTGGGTAGGTTCACCACACCACTGGATTACGGATGAAGAACAGAAGCATACATGCAGTGCAAAAGAAGATCACTTGCTCTGAATAGTTTAATTTACATGTTATGAATAAGGAACTTGGTTGTACAACTGAAAACTTAAATTGAGAAGGACAAACTTTTGTTTATGAACTACATAATAAACTTTAAACATGCAATTTGATGCAAACACCAAAAATAAACAGTTGTTGCAGTCATGCCTAACCAAATATACACAACAAAGTTTGAAGGCTTGATAAGGACAAAACTTACATTACTGGTGAAGACACGCTCTATAAAGCCCTTATCCATGCTGATGAGGGGCAATTCAAGAAGTTTATCACAGAATCTTCTTTATAAGCATTGCCTTTATTCTACATTTTGTTAAGAGTAAATATAGATGTGATAATATACGAAAAAATGGAGAATATTTAAGATAAGATGAAGAGTGATGCTACATAACCAAGTAGCTATAAATGTATGTGCAGCGATACAGGCAAAAGGCACAGCCAAGAGCAATACACAACTAAACTTCTTCAGTACCAACCTTATGGTAAGAGTAAATATAGATCTGGTGTGTAGAAAATGGAGGGCAAAGGAAAATAAGCTGCAGAGTGATGGTACATGAACAACTACCTGTCAAAGTACGCTGATAAAGGACAGCATGTACTTACAAGAACAATGCAGAGCTGAAAAAATTCATTGGCATTGGATATATTCTACACTAATGTAACCATTCATACATATCAGATAATTTGGAGCGAACAATTGATAAGAAAGCTATCATGCATACTGCTCTCACATAATGAACTAGTTATGTATGCAAGTACAGTGATACAGGACAACAGGTACTAACAAGAGCAAAGCAGCGGGTAGCATATTTGCGATATCCCGTCGTTCTTTTCAAACGGGAATTCTTCTCTGAGCTGATTTTGTGCAAAAAAGATCCGTAAGGCACATGCGGAAAAGTAGAAGTTCAAATTGTCATGTGATTTCATAGACAGTACCTCATCCCGGGAACAAGATCATTGCATAACAAGGTTTTTCCATTCAATGTCTTCTAAATTTAGCATAGGAGACTTCACCGGAAATTCGTTTATAGAGTTGCCATCAAAGTGTGATTTCCTCAGGTAACACCGATACTGCTGCAATGCTTCCTTGAAAAGCACAAGCAAGCTTTGCTCGTCATGACTATCCAGATTGACCCTTACCTAGTTACAACAATGTAATGTAAATCATTGATGTGTTCGATCAGCAGAAAACAGGAAAATAATAACCATGAATAATAGCACTTACACGTAAGTTGGACAGGAAGATGTGAAAATGGTGTTTGTCTTCACTATAATCTTCCCATGATTGGAATATATGCACGTAGTCCCTAACAACATTGAAAGCATTGTCTTTTAAACTGGGAATAAATGGAATGGGGTTCCAATCTGCAGGAATTGGCCATCTCTGTAGTTGGGATAAGTCTTCGGCCGGTGGACTTGCTGTACTTTTTGCTGGAGTGGGATTTTTCTGTGGTACGGATGGTGCTATGGCAAATGAAATCGATATACCTTTTACTGGAGTGCAGGTCCTGTGTGGTGGGGCTAGTGGTGTGGCCAGTGAAGTATGGGTACAGTCTGTTGGAGTCGGTCCTATGTTTTGTGTCACTGGTTGTACAGCCAATATAATTGGGGCGCTGTCTGATTTCTCCAGCACCACCATGTTTTACAAGGACTTTGCTGGTGCTCCTTTAGGTTCGTCAATCACCCTCTTCCTTTTTGATGTCTGAAGCACAAGAACAACATTTGAGTGAAAAAACATGGTATGACAACAGATGGAATATGTATTGATAATGGATGGGCATGGCCTCTCGAGTTATATGATGAGTAAACTAAGAAGATGGTGGTGCAACAATGTGACGCCCCCGATTCAATCGTACACTAATCATGCACGCAAACGTGTACGATCAAGATCAGGGACTCACGGGAAGATATCACAACACAACTCTAAAAACATAAATAAGTCATACAAGCATCATATTACAAGCCAGGGGCCTCGAGGGCTCGAATACAAGTGCTGGATCATAGACGAGTCAGCGGAAGCAACAATATCTGAGTACAGACATAAGTTAAACAAGTTTGCCTTAAGAAGGCTAGCACAAACTGGGATACAGATCGAAAGAGGCGTAGGCCTCCTGCTTGGGATCCTCCTAACTACTCCTGGTCGTCTTCAGCGGGCTGCACGTAGTAGTAGGCACCTCAGGTGATGTAGGGGTCGTCGTCGACAATGGCGTCTGGCTCCTGGACTCCAGCATCTGGTTGCGACAACAAGAAAGAAAGGAAAGGAGGAAAAAGGGGGGAGAGAGCAACCGTGAGTACTCATCCAAAGTACTCGCAAGCAAGGAACTACACTACATATGCATGGGTATATGTGTAAGGAGGCCATATCAGTGGACTGAACTGCAGAATGCCAGAATAAGAGGGGGATAGCTAGTCCTATCGAAGACTACGCTTCTGGCAGCCTCCGTCTTGCAGCATGTAGAAGAGAGTAGATTGAAGTCCTCCAAGTAGCATCTCCAAGTAGCATCTCCAGTAGCATCACATAGCATAATCCTACCCGGCGATCCTCCCCTCGTCGCCCTGTGGAAAAGCGATCACCGGGTTGTCTGTGGAACTTGGAAGGGTGTGTTTTATTAAGTATCCGGTTCCAGTTGTCATAAGGTCAAGGTACAACTCCAAGTCGTCCTATTACCGAAGATCACAGCTATTCGAATAGATTAACTTCCCTGCAGGGGTGCACCACATAACCCAACACGCTCGATCCCATTTGGTTGCACACACTTTCCTGGGTCATGCCCGGGCTCGGAAGATCAACACGTCGCAGCCCCACCTAGGCACAACAGAGAGGTCAGCATGCCGGTCTAAATCCTATGCGCGCAGGGGTCTGGGCCCATCGCCCATTGCACACCTGCACGTTGCGTGGGCGGCCGGAGAGCAGACCTAGCAACCTCCATTACAAAGGAAGTTGCGTTAACGCAGTCCAACCCGGGGCGCGCCGCTCAGTCGCTGACGTCATGAAGGCTTCGGCTGATACCACGATGTCGAGTGCCCATAACTGTTCCCGCGTAGTTGGTTAGTGCGTATAGGCCAGTGGCCAGACTCAGATCAAATACCAAGATCTCGTTAAGCGTGTTAAGTATCCGCGAACGCCGAACAGGGCCAGGCCCACCTGTCTCCTAGGTGGTCTCAACCTGCCCTGTCGCTCCGCCACAAAGTAACAGTCGGGGTCCGTCGGGAACCCAGGCCCACCTCTACCGGGATGGAGCCACCTGTCCTTTCAGCCCCCTCATCAGAATCACTTGCGGGTACTCATCGAGCTGACCCGACTTTAGTCACCATCTGTACAGTATCTAAGTATGTATAGTATATACCCGTGATCACCTCCCGAGTGATCATGACCCAATAGTATAGCAAGGCAGACTGACAAGAATGTAGGGCCAATGATGATAAACTAGCATCCTATACTAAGCATTTAGGATTGCGGGTAAGGTATCAATGACTGTAGCAACAATGACAGGCTATGCAACAGAATAGGAGTAACCGAACAGTAACATGCTACACTGCTCTAAGCAAGCAGTATAGAGAAGAATAGGCAATATCTGGTGATCAAGGGGGGGCTTGCCTGGTTGCTCTGGCAAGAAGGACGAGTCGTCAACACCGTAGTCGAACGGGGCAGCAGCAGCGTCGGTCTCGTAGTCTACCTGAGAGAAGAGGGGAAGAAACAATAAATATAATGCAAACATAAGCATGACGAAGCAAGACATGACAATGAGCGGTGTTAGGTGTTCCCTAACGCGGTAGTCGGTGATACCGACGAAAGGGGGAAACATCCGGGAAAGTATCCCCAGTGTTTCGCGTTTTCGGACAGGTGAACCGGGGGGGGGGGGAGTTGCAGGTTCACTATGCTAGGGACGCGTGACGGATGAACGGGCTGCATATCTGGATTCGTCTCGTCGTTCTGAGCAACTTTCATGTAGAAAGTATTTTCATCCGAGTTACGGATTAAAAGATATGATTTTCTAAAGATTTAAATCATTTTCTGATTTTAATTAGTTATTTAATTCTAACATTATCCTGAATAGTGTCTGCTGATGTCAGCATGATGCAATGCTGAGCTCATCGGTCAACAGTGCGGTTGACTTGGTCAAAACTGACCTGTGGGTCCAGTGGGACCCACCTGTCATTGAGACAGAGGTAAAATATGATTTGTTTTAAACTAATTAGGATTGGTTAAGTGTGGGCCCCATTATTCAATGCCTAATTGGCTCAGATTAATTAGATTAACTTATTTAATTAGCTAAAAAAGGGGGGCCACTGGTCAGCTGCTGGGACCAGCCCAGTCAGCAAGTTGACCACGGTCAACGGGTCAAAGGGGGCCCTGGGCCCACCAGTCAGTGGACCAGGCGGTGCCACGTGGACTCCATGTCGGACACCTGCCGGAGACGCGCCGGAGATGACTCCGGCGAGCCAAACGCGGCGGCGTGGCTTGGAAGGGATGCGGGTTTCGCGCCCAGGTGGTCTGCTGGGCTGTGGCCGGGCGCGTTCGACGCGGCTCGGCATCGCGCGTTGAGTGGTGGTGGCTAGAGGGGTTGGAACGGACGGAGGCGAGCGCTACGAGCTCGCCGGCGGTGAGGTGCTCCGGGCGAGCGACAACAACGATGATATGGGGCGGTTTTGGGCAAACCGGAGAGCGGGGCGAGGCCTACGCGGCGTGGGGAATGCAACGGGGTTGAGCCCATGACCAAAAGGTCACCGGAGCCTTGCCGGCGGCGAGCTCCGCGGTGAAGCGTTCGGGCGCTCGTCGGGGACGGCGTTAGGAGGCACGAGAGGGTGTACTGGAGGGTGCTACGGTGTCGCGGTGGTGCAGTGAGCACGGTTACGCGGTCGGACGAGAGCCGCGCGTGCGGTGACCGCGACGGCGAGCTTGACGGCGGAGCCGTAGCCCGGCAATGGTGGTGCGTCGCGCACGACTAGCTATGGCATGGAAATGAAGTAAGGACGGGGAGAAGAAGGGGGTGGAGCTCACAGAGTGGCACACGAAAGGCCCGCGGTGAACGGGAGCGCAGAGACGAGGCGGGATCCGATGCGGTGGAGCTTGGTGTTCGTAGGTTGAAGACGACCTCGTGCACGACGCTGCGACGGCGCAGAGCTCGAATCAACGGTAGGGGACGATGAGGCGGGCGACGAGGGATCCCGATGACGCGTGGGCGCGGTGCGGGGAGGACGGTGGCCACGTCTACGTGACGGCCACGGCCATGGGAGCGAGCGCGCTCGGGATCAGGCGAGAGGAGAGGGGAGAGGTGGATCTGGGGGAGGGGAGGCGCAGGCACTGAGAGAGAGAGCGGGGTGAGTGGGAGGCGGGATCAAGGAGGCGGGGGCGTGGCAATCTTATCCCCTCCTCGACGCCGGCGAGGGGGTCCGGCGGAAGCACTCCCCTGTTCCGACCTTGGTCGGGGGAACAGAAAAGGGGGAGAGCGACCGGGGGAACGGGCCGGGTCGGCCGGATGGCCAGGTGGGCCGACATGGCTGCGAGCTGGGCCGTCTGGTCCGGGGGGGGCTTTTTTTTTCTGTTTCTGTTTTGTATTTTCTTTTATTTATTTCTTTTTCCTTTTCTGTTTTATTTAATTTAGGGCATTTAGGTATTTTATAAAATTGCGTCTTCTACACCATAATTACCTGTGCCATTTTTGGCACTGCCCGAACATTTTTGTTTTAACTTTTGAAAACTTTTATTGTTGACATTAATTTGAATTTGGACCTTGAAAGGGTTTCGAATCATCACGAGTTTAACAACAGTAACCATGGTGACGTGGCATCATTAGCGTGGGATTACTGTAGCTTAATTATCCGGGCGTCACAATTCTCCTCCACTACAAGAAATCTCATCCCGAGATTTAGGAGCGGTTATAAGGGGGAAGAGATCTGGTTACGAAATTCTAACGATTCTTCCCGTTCATAGTTGCTCTTCTCGAAGAGGTCATTCCATTACATTCATGTCTTCAGTCCTCTGCTTCAGGTCATCATGATAAAGTCGTCGTCCTTCCTTCAGGATCTTCACCGTACTTATGAAAGGGTAAGAAGGGAAAATTCTATATGGATGGATTTTAACAAGATCGAGCATCAGACGGTTAACTCAGGGAAGAAGCACAAGTATCTCTCGATTTGAAACTTAATAAGATATCGAGAGCAAACTAAGAGGGTACCATGAGAAGTTTCAAACGGATAGGTAATCGTTCGATGCCTAATCAGAAGGTGAAAGGGTTTTAGGGAAACGAGAATAGGTATTGCGCCTCATACCAGAATAGATCACTAGATAGGTGGTCCGTGAATTACATACAAAGTCAAGCGCGAGGAACAATCTTGGGAACAGGTGGTGCACAGGAGAGTCAGGTTTCGATCCTGTAGAATTGTGGGTTATGGGCCCACCATGTGGGATAAAAGTAGGAGGGGTGGTGACATCTTGCATGGTCATGATAGCAAGGCATGTCATATGGTAGCCTGTCGATTATGTCGGCAACAACGTCGGTACCAAGGGCGAGGGACGAAGAGAACCATTTTCCTGCTCGTTGAACGAGGCGGGCCATTAGGCAAAGTTCTCGTCCATCGGTGGCTGCCGGAATATCATCAACAATAGTAACAGGGTCTTGCTGACAGAATTGTACACCGAGGTATTCACATAAGCAGGAGAATATTACTGCTTAGATCATATAGATCACAAGAAACGTCGAACCAACCAATGTAAAGGAAAATATGATTATCAGATTAAACAGATCAATGGAAAGAAAATGTGTTTAAACACATATTTCAGGGGTATATCCTTTCCAAGGATAAACAGAACATGATATCCATGACAGGATACAAAGTAGAAAACCAATTAGGTAAGGGGGAATCTCATGATATTAGCCATACAATGGTGTTTGGATAATTGATAAAGAAAATTTAGCATGGTGCTTCAAATGTTCTTATTGAAGATCGGAGTACCACAGACATGCTTCGAGATAGCATTGACATGGTCTTCAAGCAAAGGTCGGACTTTGGATACACAAAGGATCCATCAGGTTAAACTTATTAAACAAGGCATTCAATTTCCTCATGGAAAAATGGTTAACCTTGTTAAAAAAGGAAACTATAACACTAGGTCCTTCGGCCATGTGTGCTAGGAATGACATCATCTTAGCGGGTCATAAAAGACCAATGTTATAATTCTTGGAAATATGTTCCAACCATCATAGCTGACCGAGGTTCAGATCCGATTGGTGTCAGGATACCTCAGACTCAGGATGCCTGAGAAGAAAAGGTACAACACAATTGACGAAATGACATTATAAGATTCTCGGGCAATGAACTATGGAAGCGAGTTTCGAAACAAGAGTTCATCATTAATTCAAGGAGAGGTGAGGAGGTGCCTAATTGACTCAATGACAATTCATTGAGATTTTCAAAAGATGGATTTCCACACTTATGTGAACAAGGAGATAACATTTGTCAGATCAAATGATATAAAGAGGTATGCTCGAGGAAAACATACTCAGTTAAACATTGGTTGAAAGGTGCGCCCAAAATATGGGTTGGGTTGCACGACCAATGTCAGAATGGTGATTCAATAATCAATAGTCCAACAATGAACGGCCGACCATTAACTTCAAAGCAATAGGATTGCTAGAAGGGCAGAATTCAAACAGCACTGTTCACTTGTGGGTACCCCGGTCGGAATCAACACGAGGACCATGAAAGAATGGTGATGGTGAGAAGTATCACTATACCAAGAATTCTCAAGAGGTGGTGAAATTCTCACTACATTCTTGACATAAAAGATGGTAATACTCCAAGGTGAAGAAGAGCAATTGCTGGATAGCAAGGAACTCAAGGTATAACACAAAACACAAACAAGTTGTGTTGGTGGGAAGGCAATAAAGTGGTCGATGATAATAAAATTCATCGAGGGCAAGGATGGTATTTCTCATCATGAATTAAATTGATATCCTAGAAGAGCTCATAAGGTTGATGATGATCACGACACATTTGTAGAGAGATTTCATGAAGATGTAATCAATCAGCGACAACATCAAGTCAAAGGAATGATGAAGCGAAAGGTTATTGGAACCACGGGTATGGCACAAACACGGAATCAAGCTTGCTGTTCAAGGCGTAATGATATGACGAGGAATATCGATGTAAGCTTAGCTCATCGTCGAAAATTGTGCTCCGGGAAGGACCAGGTAGCACGGTTAAAATTTAGCACGATAATGATATAGCCAATCAGGCTAGGAATGACTTGAAGGATTATTAAACTCATAAGCAACGGAAATTACTTAGAGTTAACGTATCGAAGGTCGGAGCGCGGAATCAATTCACTTATCGATGTTCTCGGTTGACGACAACTCAGAACTCGTGGAGTGACTCTGATAGGGAAAGGTATTACTCCAGCACAAATTCATAAGATGTAGTGCAATGGCATGATATCCTCGAGATACCAGGGGAAATACTCGATGAAAGACCAAAGTAGAAGTTGGACTGGGGTATTGCTTTGCAGAGGACAAGTGCTTAAACTTGCCCAAGAAATGGGATCAAGGAAGAACATATGGTCAAAACCACGATTGCAAAAGGCCAGATCCCAGATATAAGATGAACTTATACCAAGGGCATAATTAATTTAGGAGAAGATTTTAATGATAAGATCTACATCGTGTCCATGGGCATGAACACAAGGTTCAAGGTCAACTCCCACTTCTTCAATGTATAATCTTTCATTCACTTCTCATGTTCGATGAAGCTGTAGCGTTGAAATTTTATCTGGCAAAATACTAGGAGTGCATGACTCGTGAAAACTTTCTAGTTCACACATATTAAGGAAGGCATATGTTCAAGCCATCGGCGCTTCTTAGAACATATACCACGAACTTCAGGAGTAATTAACACAAGCTCAAAGTAGAGCATGGTTAACAAAGCAAAGGATACAATTTACCAAAGGCGGTATATATCCTAGGAAAGGCTCAAGGTTATTGAATATGAAGGATATTGTCGGATAAAATCCAACAAAGGATCTGGGGTGAGTATCAGCACACGACCAGAGGAAGAAGCAAGGCAAAGACATTGTATTATAGAAACAACTGAATAACTTAGAGCTCAATTGCTAAGGAATTATGATTTACAAAGCGAAGGATCAAAAGCAGACGCTCTGATCAAGGATGGATAAGTTCAATAGACTTAGGGGCACAATCGACAACAATTTAATTGGCGAGAACCGGCTCATGATTAAAACTACGTCTGAGCCAGAAGGATGAATTCTAGGATCTGTTTGAGGATTGCGGGCATTCGCAACAAATCGAATCAACGAACTCAAAATGACAATGACAATGGATGTCAACAGATTAATAGACTTATGGGATTAACCATAATGCAAGCAATCAAGAATTTCAAGAGTAATAGGATGCTCAGGATTTTCGAAAGATCGAATGATATTTCGAGGATTGGTGACATACATGAATCAACTGGGGATGAGTTCATACTCGGTAAGTGCGAGAAATTATCCGTAGGGGTATTCAGGTGGTAAGAAACTACAAGGCAGTAGGCATAAGTATTCTAAGAACAGCAAAGAATATTTCAGGGCATCTTGTACTAAAAAGAGTAACTGGGAACTAAGTAAGAACGGTGTATGAATTTATTCATAGGGATATTTCGGTGGTAGTGAATTGCAAAAGCAATGGGCAGTCCCGGAAGAGTATCGGAAAGTAACTTTGAAATCTTCATGTGTAGTCGGCGATCATCTGGATTGAAGGGGCTCTCCGGGGGAAAGCGTTTTCGAGAACCTAAAGTTAGATTTTAGAAAATCATTTAACCCGAATAGAAGAGAGATTAGAGTCCCAGAGTATAGACAAGGAGTAAAAGATCCTAATACCACCCAATAGCGACGTGGGCCCGTAAGCCACACAGCCATGTTAGTAAAAGTTTTTCAATGACTAGACTCGACTTCGGCCAAGAAGTTGGAAAGGGGGATTCCTATAGGCAGTCGGCTCTGATACCAACTTGTGACGCCCCCGATTCAATCGTACACTAATCATGCACGCAAACGTGTACGATCAAGATCAGGGACTCACGGGAAGATATCACAACACAACTCTAAAAACATAAATAAGTCATACAAGCATCATATTACAAGCCAGGGGCCTCGAGGGCTCGAATACAAGTGCTCGATCATATACGAGTCAGCGGAAGCAACAATATCTGAGTACAGACATAAGTTAAACAAGTTTGCCTTAAGAAGGCTAGCACAAACTGGGATACAGATCGAAAGAGGCGCATGCCTCCTGCCTGGGATCCTCCTAACTACTCCTGGTCGTCTTCAGCGGGCTGCACGTAGTAGTAGGCACCTCCGGTGAAGTAGGGGTCGTCGTCGACGGTGGCGTCTGGCTCCTGGACTCCAGCATCTGGTTGCGACAACCAGAAAGAAAGGAAAGGAGGAAAAAGGGGGAGAAAGCAACCGTGAGTACTCATCCAAAGTACTCGCAAGCAAGGAACTACACTACATATGCATGGGTATATGTGTAAGGAGGCCATATCAGTGGACTGAACTGCAGAATGCCAGAATAAGAGGGGGATAGCTAGTCCTACCAAAGACTACGCTTCTGGCAGCCTCCGTCTTGCAGCACGTAGAAGAGAGTAGATTGAAGTCCTCCAAGTAGCATCTCCATGTAGCATCTCCAGTAGCATCGCATAGCATAATCCTACCCGGCGATCCTCCCCTCGTCGCCCTGTGGAAAAGCGATCACCGGGTTGTCTGTGGAACTTGGAAGGGTGTGTTTTATTAATTATCCGGTTCTAGTTGTCATAAGGTCAAGGTACAACTCCAAGTCGTCCTGTTACCGAAGATCACGCCTATTCGAATAGATTAACTTCTCTGCAGGGGTGCACCACATAACCCAACACGCTTGATCCCATTTGGCCGCACGCACTTTCCTGGGTCATGCCCGGCCTCAGAAGATCAACACGTCGCAGCCCCACCTAGGCACAACAGAGAGGTCAGCATGCCGGTCTAAATCCTATGCGCGCAGGGGTCTGGGCCCATCGCCCATTGCGCACCTGCATGTTGCATGGGCGGCCGGAGAGCAGACCTAGCAACCTCCATTACAAAGGAAGTTGCGTTAACGCAATCCAACCCGGCGCGCGCCGCTCAGTCGCTGACGTCACGAAGGCTTCGGCTGATACCACGACGTCGAGTGCCCATAACTGTTCCCGTGTAGTTGGTTAGTGCGTATAGGCCAGTGGCCAGACTCAGATCAAATACCAAGATCTCATTAAGCATGTTAAGTATCCGCGAACGCCGAACAGGGCCTGGCCCACCTGTCTCCTAGGTGGTCTCAACCTACCCTGTCGCTCCGCCACAAAGTAACAGTCGGGGGCCGTCGGGAAGCCAGGCCCACCTCTAGCGGGTTGGAGCCACCTGTCCTTTCAGCCCCCTCATCAGAATCACTTGCGGGTACTCATCGAGCTGACCCGACTTTAGTCACCATCTGTACAGTATGTAAGTATGTATAGTATATACCCGTGATCACCTCCCGAGTGATCACGGCCCAATAGTATAGCAAGGCAGACTGACAAGAATGTAGGGCCAATGATGATAAACTAGCATCCTATACTAAGCATTTAGGATTGCGGGTAAGGTATCAATGACTGTAGCAACAATGACAAGCTATGCAACAGAATAGGAGTAACCGAATAGTAACATGCTACACTACTCTAATGCAAGCAGTATAGAGAAGAATAGGCGATATCTGGTGATCAAGGGGGGGTTGCCTGGTTGCTCTGGCAAGAAGGACGAGTCATCAACACCGTAGTCGAACGGGGCAGCAGCAGCGTCGGTCTCGTAGTCTACCGGAGAGAGGAGGGGGAAGAAACAATAAATATAATGCAAACATAAGCATGACGAAGCAAGACATGACAATGAGCGGTGTTAGGTGTGCCCTAACGCGGTAGTCGGTGATACCGACGAAAGGGGGAAACATCCGGGAAAGTATCCCCGGTGTTTCGCGTTTTCGGACAGGTGAACCGGAGGGGGGAAGTTGCGGGTTCACTATGCTAGGGACGCGTGGCGGACGAACGGGCTGCATATCTGGATTCGATTCGTCGTTCTGAGCAACTTTCATGTAGAAAGTATTTTCATCCGAGTTACGGATTAAAAGATATGATTTTCTAAAGATTTATATCATTTTATGATTTTAATTAGTTATTTAATTCTAACATTATCCAGAATAGTGTCTGCTGATGTCGGCATGATGCAATGCTGAGCTCATTGGTCAACAATGCGGTTGACTGGGTCAAAACTGACCTGTGGGTCCAGTGGGACCCACCTGTCATTGATACAGAGGTGAAATAGGATTTGATTTAAACTAATTAGGATTAGTTAAGTGTGGGCCCCATTATTCAGTGCCTAATTGGCTCAGATTAATTAGATTAACTTATTTAATTAGCTAAAAAAAGGGGGGGCCAATAGTCAGCTGCTAGGACCAGCCCAGTCAGCAAGTTTACCACGGTCAACAGGTTAAAGGGGGCCCTGGGCCCACCAGTCAGTGGCCCAGGCAGTGCCACGTGGACGCCACGTCGGACACCGGCCGGAGACGCGCCGGAGTTGACTCCGGCGAGCCAAACGCGGCGGCGCGGCTTGGGAGGGACGCGGGTTTCGCGCCCAGGGGGTCTGTTGGGCTATGGCCGGGCGCGTTCGACGCGGCTCGGCGTCGCGCGTCGAGCGGTGGTGGCCAGAGGGGTTGGAACGGACGGAGGCGAGCGCTACGAGCTCGCCGGCGGCGAGTTGCTCCGGGCGAGCGACAACAACGATGATATGGGGCGGTTTTGGGCAAACCGGAGAGCGGGGCGAGGCCTACGCGGCGTGGGGAATGCAACGGGGTTGAGCCTGTGACCAAAAGGTCACCGGAGCCTTGCCGGCGGCGAGCTCCGCGGTGAAACATTCGGGCGCTCGTCGGGGATGGCGTTAGGAGGCACGAGGGGGTGTACTGGAGGGTGCAACGGTGTCGCGGTGGTGCAGTGAGCACGGTTACGCAGTCGGACGAGAGCCGCGCGTGCGGTGACCGCGACGGCGAGCTTGACGGCGGAGCCGTAGCCCGGCAATGGTGGTGCAGCACGCACGACTAGCTATGGCATGGAAATGAAGTAAGGACGGGGAGAAGAAGGGGGTGGAGCTCACAGAGTGGCACACGAAAGGCCCGCGGTGAACGGGAGCGCAGAGACGAGGCAGGATCCGACGCGGTGGAGCTCGGTGTTCGTAGGTTGAAGACAACCTCGTCCACGACGCTGCGACGGCGCGGAGCTCGAATCAACGGTAGGGGATGACGAGGCGGGCGACGAGGGAGCCCGATGACGCATGGGCGCGGTGCGGGGAGGACGGTGGCCATGGCTACGTGACGGCCACGGCCATGGGAGCGAGCGTGCTCGGGATCGGGCGAGAGGAGAGGGGAGAGGTGGATCTGGGGGAGGGGAGGCGCGGGCACTGAGAGAGAGAGCGGGGTGAGTGGGAGGCGGGATCGAGGAGGCGGGGGCGTGGCAATATTATCCCCTCCTCGACGCCGCCGAGGGGGTCCGGCGGATGCACTCCCCTGTTCCGTCCCTGGTCGGGGGAACAGAAAAGGGGGAGAGCGACCGGGGGAACGGGCCGGGTCAGCCGGATGGCCAGGTGGGCCGGCCTGGCTGCGAGCTGGGCCGTCTGGTCCAGGGGGGGCTTTTTTTTCTGTTTCTATTTTGTATTTTCTTTTATTTATTTCTTTTTCCTTTTCTGTTTTATTTAATTTAGGGCATTTAGGTATTTTATAAAATTGCGTCTTCTACACCATAATTACCTGTGCCATTTTTGGCACTGCCCGAACATTTTTGTTTTAACTTTTGAAAACTTTTATTGTTGACATTAATTTGAATTTGAACCTTGAAAGGGTTTCGAATCATCACGAGTTTAACAACAGTAACCGTGGTGACGTGGCATCATTAGCGTGGGATTACTGTAGCTTAATTATCCGGGCGTCACAAACAAAGTATAAGAAATGCATGACAACATATGCAAGATACGCGCAATCAATAAAACCTTGCCAAATTAGAACATGCACCTTGATGGGTGAACAGGACGGGCCATCTGCCTTTGACTCCTCAAGGTTAGAATAGTCATTAGGATGATATTCTGAACAAGAATCAACAGGTGGGGAGCGTACGAGTTTCATTGCTTCCAGAATGGCACTCAATGCCTTGGTTCCAATTTTGTAAGTCATTGCAGTGTTCCACAATATTCTTCTGATGCGCGGATTCTAATATTCACTATAATTGCGTATAATATCTGAGAACCATGAAACATAAATAGTTGTGAGATTATCTTTGCAATGCAAATGATATTCTAATATAGGGGTGCCCCTGTAAACACTTATGTGCTATCACTGGATTCTGATGAGAGAGCTCATGTGTGCTATAATATCGTGCGTGCATTTATATAATCTGGCACAAGTACACAAAAAATAGGCTCCAGAAGTAAGGATAGCTGGCAGATGATAGGTTCATAATATACTGTATAGAGAGTTTATTTCCAAACCATGATAACAAGAGCACACAGCAACTAGGCAGATCATAGTGTACATGACAAGGGTACACCATAACCACGATATATAAATCGGGAAAGTGGAACTGGCTTGAAAATACGTTGTTGTATTGCCGCTAGTAAGTGAAAGCATATCGATCACGTACAGGCCAGCATTATCGAACATGGTAAAGAAGAGCAAGCAGATATTGGATAATAAAATGTTGGTTGCGCAGTTCCCACACATGATGAACCAGAGCGCATTAAGAATGCAACTCCCAGCTGTCTCTCGACCATTTTAGGCGGTTGGATGAAGATCCTACGTCTCCTAACCCTTCTTATTCCTCGTCTCTGATTCTTCCCATACAGAACACCGCACGGGCCGCCGACCGGACCACCGGCCCCCACCGCCTTTGTTCCTCCGCCACCCCCACCCCCCACCCGCATCGAGTTTTCTTTGTTCGGCGAGGCCCCACAACCACCCGAGCCCCTTGGATCGCACTGGCGAACTCCGGCGAGCTCTGAAAAATCGACTGGCCCAATTTTGAAATTTAGTCTACTGTGATTTAACTAGTGTGGAATATAAAAGGGGAAAACCATAAGCATTGGGAGTATAGTGTTGAGCGTGCCATGGCGGATCTGAAGGTGCAAACCGGACAAAGGCAACTTCGCAACCAAGACAAGAAATCAGAGTAAAGCAGTGGCGATCTATTTTCTTGCTGCGATAAATAAGTTGAGCAGATACGAAAGAGTACCGCCTCTGGTGCGGCGCCATGTACGCATCTGCTGAGAATTTGATGGTGCTGCGGTAGCGATGGCTGTCGGCGGCGTGGAAGTAGATCTAGGAGGGTAGACAGTGGCGGCGCGGCGCGGTGGACGAGACAGTCGTAGGAGCGGCACCGGCAAGGTGGACGACGGTGGGGATGAAGCGAGAGGACGGGATGCAAGGATCCCGGTCCGAAGGCGTGGATGAGAGAGGTCGATCTCTTGTAATGGACGGCGGCATTGGGGTATCAGCTCCGGCATGGTGGAGGAGGACGGCGGTGGATGGGGTGGCGGACGGTGGCGGACGGAGGAGGGTGGGGTGGAGAGGGTGTTTTGGCGCCCATGGAGTATGAATGGGGAAAAGGGAGGTAGAGAGGAAGGGGGGAACCATGTATTCAGGGCGCGCTTGTCTCAAATGCGAGGAAATTTACAAACTTAGCCCCCGTTTCAAATTTCTACTACATCACAGCAACATTAGTCGGTTGGGGATAGGACTGTAATCTCGCATACACAGAATATTTGCCGATGAGAGTTTGGTTTTGGTGCCCACCATGTATGAATATGAATTGGGGAGGGAGTCGATTTCGGCCGAGGGCACACTATGTTTTGGCGCCCACCATGTATGAATCCGAGGCGGTTACGTCACGTTTGGGTGAAATTACAAACCTACCCCTATCGAAACCTATAGATATCCAGCAGATAGGCTTTGCGTGGCAGGGATAGGCAGTAGTGATTTCCATCTCACAGATTTTGGTTTCGGGTGGTTACTGGGACTTTCCCCGCTTCATTCAAATTTTGCACAGTGCACGTTTACCGTGCCAACTCAATTCGAATCCCGTTTGTATTCTACTATTTTTTTCGGGCGGGATCCATTTTCAATTGGAATTACATTCTATATACATCATTTTTATATATATAGTTTCAAAAGCACAACACCATTTATACATAAATTTGGATTTTCAAATATTTGAAACCTCTTTATGTTGAAATCCAATGTATGCATTCCTCGCTAACTGTCTCCAATTAATGTATGTTTCATGCGGTTTTTTTTAATTTCTCAAACATGTATAATGTGTTTCACAGACGCAACATATAGTGTATTCCCATTTAGACATTAATTGCATATAAACCATGCATTTTTTGTAATTGAAGAATCTATGGATCACCAATATTGATAAACTATATAACATTACACGTGTGCCCAAATTCAAATGAATATGCATGTTTGATACACCAATTTGCGTTATGATATTATCGATGTCGTGATCTCCAGTTTAAATATTTGAATCCCCTTTAATCCAGATATTCGTCTCATATAGCTATCACTCATGCTTATATAGGACTATCTCTCTGGACCTATACGCGTTCGTCGTCTCTCAGGCATCTCTTGTGCTACCTGTATGTCGATAGTGATCTTTTATCTACATAACACACTGACGATACTCTCTCCCTCGACCTTCATCACTCTATCTCTCTGTAAGTATATCTTGCTCCCTGCTATGTGTCTCTAGCTATGATTCTCCATGTGGAATCTCTTTCTCTCACACAAACACAAAACTTTGTCTCCCGGGGTCTCATTTCTCTCAACTATTCCCATGTGTGCCACTCGCACACCCCTCATACAGAGATGTCTTTCGCTCCTTAGATATGAGAACCTATGACTCTTCCTCTTCAATATATCTTTCTCACACACAAACACAAACTCTGTCTCCCAGGGTCTCATATTTCTCCATTGTTCTCTTGTATGTTGCTCAAACACACCCTCTCTCACTAGAGATATCTTACGTTCCCTCATATGTATTTCTAGATATCACTCTCATTGTGAAATATCTTTCTCTCTCGTAGACACAAAACTCCATCTCTCTGGATCTCATTTCTCTCTGATATCTGTTTGTATGTGACTCACATCCACCCTCTCTCTATCTCTCTCACACCCACACACATAACCCAGCCTTCTGATCCACTCGACTCCTATCTCCAGCGCACACTAGCTAGCAGCTTTATCTTTCTATTTATCTGTTTCTCCATCAACCTTATTTCTCGCCCTCACTCCTGATTCCTATCACGCACACTACATATGTTTCTCTCTACATGCAATCAAGTGCCCTCTCACACACATATATAACTTCATCCTTTGAACCACCCGACGGTCATCTCCGACACCCAAACTAACGGATGTCTCTCTAGCTAGCATCTCCATCTCTGTATCTATCTGTAGTTTCTCCGTCAACATTTCTTTCTCGCACGGAGTCTTGCTTCCTATCACCCACACTATATATGTCTATCCATACATATGCATTTATAGGTTGATCTCTTTTTCACAATCGTTGCGCCTCACCCCCTCTGCTCGCCATAGATGCATGCTCCAGCCCACGCCACTATCTCTTAAAGACAAAAACACATGCTCAATTGTCGGGCCTTATTCCCTGCATTCTCACATGCATGCATATTGTCATACCGATCCGTCTCTCCCATGTCGTTGATCTTAGGACTTATGTCTTCTTTCTTTTATCTCGATCATGCGCGCGCGCACACACACATCCCACGTATACATGTATACCTCTCACACATGCACGTTCAAGGTCTCTATGTCTCCATACGTAGTTAATTACCCTCAATCCTAATGCCACATCGAATCGTTCTCCTCTTTTGTGCACATAACTTCGGCCTGGATGGGCAAAACACACACTCACACTTAACAATCTCCTTCTAGCTACCCCCCCCCCCCGCGCGCCTCTCACTCTTCCACTATATCCCCGAAACAAATAAGACCATCCCTTTGTTTAATTCCCGCCTACATGCACCATCGATATATAGTAGTCTTCCTTGGTGTCTCTCGAACAAACACGTTCTCTCGATGTCGACTCCTCTCACGCGCACGCACCTTCTCTTCCCTCCCGACAGGTATTTTCTCTCTCGCACCCCATCGTTGGTGGCTTCTACCATGCACATCACCTCTCTATGATGAAGCCATGCACACTTAAATTACATCCACCACAGGGGACCCCTTGACACACACACACACACACACACACACGCACGCATGCATGCACCCCCCCACACACACACTAAGACTCCATCTCTCTCTCTCACGCACACACACACAAACACACACACACACACACGCATGCCCCCCCCCCACACACACTTAGACTCCATCTCTCTCTCTCACACAGACACACACACACAAACTAAGACTCCATCTCTCTCTCTCCTCTCTCTCTTTCTCTCTCTCTCACACACACACACACCACACACACTAAGACTCCATCTCACACACACATGCTCTAGGCGGAGCATTTGTTCCTACCACCCTTCATCCAACCTTACCCGTATGATAAACAATCACCTTTATTTACTTGCATAACATGGACAGATTCCACTTTACTTTAGTAGTCAGCAAACTTATCATATGTACCCTTATAAAAAATGAGTTGGCGATGATGGTGTGCCTGCCATCTTGTAATACAGACCGTATGATCTATATCTGACGGATAGGAAGCAAACTATGATAATTTTACAAAAGATACCCGCACCTCTCTCCACATCATTATCTCCCGCAACCTCATTGCTCAGCAATTAAAAAGGGAATAAGTCTCTGGAATAGTCTAGCATGCATGGTGGCCGCTGCCGCCTGCCGGCGCCGTCCATCCCCATGCCTCCGCCCATTCTGACCACCAGTCACCACCACGCTCCACTCCTCCTCGCCTTATCTCTCATCTTTCATTTTTTTGATGACATTCTTGAGATACCAGTTTTCCGATAAAATTCTCGAGATATCATTAGTTTTTACACATGGGATTACTCCTGCATGGGTCAATCACAACAGGTGTTTTGTAAAAAAATGCATATTGATGTTCCGTGCAATGCATGAGAATCTTGCTTGTAAATATATAACGCAAATCACGAGTAGGAAGTGACATTTTTTGACACAACCACGTTAACATGGCCACGTAAATCACGAGCAGAAGGAGAAGGGAAGCAGGCTGTGGAGTAACATTTTTTACCACAATTTTTTAGGAAACTGAGTGCAATAATTGAGTAGTTTTGCAAACTACCATTACTACTACACCTGAAACGGTTCAAAACCTATACTCCCTTGCCAGCACGCGCTTCCCGCGTAAAACGGTCGGCGTCGCCCTGGAGCGTCAGTGCCGCATTAATGCCTGGCCAGAGCGGAGGCGACCTCTCACTGGCGCCGGCTTTGAAGTGGCGCGACGGCCGAGAGAGTGCCGCTTCCCGGTGCACGCTACTGCTCCACATCGAGACTGACCATAGGCCCTGTTTGGATCCATGGTTTGAGTTAGTTTGAGCTAGTTGGGGCTCAAATAGCCCTAAAGTATCCAAGCATAAGGGTTTAAATTGGAGCAAGTTGCACCGAACCCACCAAAAAAAACTATCGCACCCAAGAGGTGCTAACTGGAGATAGTTCTCATTGGGACCACTGAAAAATCACTTTTCTCTCTCCATGAAGTGCATTTATTGGCAATCTAACCCTGTCACCCAAACACCTCTTTGGCTACAGTTAGTTCAGGGTTAGTCATGAGTTAGTCTAACCTCCAGCTAAGTTAGAATATCAAACAGGAGCAGTATAGGACATGAAAGTTGCTCAAAGCATACATGCAAATTCGTACGTGAAAGGATTTTTTCTTTTTGAAAACGGAACGTGAAAGGAATTTTTTTTAGAATGCTCTAGGCATGTCGCTAACATGTGATAGTTAACCAACCTCAATAGACGGCAGAAACGCCAGTCCGCCGCACTTTGATAGAGACGAGGAGGGAGAAGCGATACAGGCTGCTGGATTACTAGAGATAGATGTCACACGGAAGCCAAGAAATATGGTGATAGCGTGGGTTAGCAATGTACTAGTACGATATAACTACACTGGGCTGCCGTGTTTCGTACTCTTCCAGTCCACTGTGGAGATGATTGGTTAATTTTATATCACTGAATAATATTAAATATTATGAGTGCAGATGCTCCACCACGAGATTCCTTGCTCCTTCTCGATCGTCCAGAATCTATGTTCTTCCACTCTATTTTTTTACGTGAGCTTTGTTCATCCTTTTGTCAACACGCGAGACATCTAGCATCAAGGCGCACGTGTTATGCAATGATCGTTCCATCTATATGAAGAACATGTGGCACTACGAGATGGACATGTACCCAGGAGTGGACGTACGAACCTGAGTAATGTAGCGCAGTAAGTGAAGTAGAAAGGCACAAATGGTATGAACATGCATGGCATACAGGGTGTGTTTGGTTGCGTTCTCGTCTCAGCATAGTTGTTCCCTCTTCATGCATGCTCAACTGAACACCCCGATTCATGCATGCTCTCTTCATGCATGCTTCTAGTGTATTTGTGCTAAACTAGTGTGGACTCATACACCCTCCATACACTCTACCAAACACTCAAAAGTAGGTCGAGAAGGGAACTCTTGGGCGGCATTTGTCTCTTACTACGTACTACCACAAAATGTTGCACGTGCAATGCACGGTGATGTTATGGAGTACGTGCCTAAGTACTCTACTACTACTATATTAGTTGGAGGCACATATTAACTTTTATATTTGTTTACGTGTATGCCCCGAGACCTTCCAACTAGACGTGTCTTTCTCTCCAGGTCGCACTTTGTATCGTTCATACCACTAAGTACTACTACATGTGGTCTCCGACCCAGAAGTGGAAGAAGTGGAGACGCTCTACCACGCTATTTTTTTTACGCTAGGCTCTACCACGCTGTTCATGTCCCACTCCTTTCGCTAACGTGTGGGACATCCAGCACGTGCCGTGTTTGGCACCCTTCGTCGTAAGAGTTGAAGCGCTAGCATTCATCAGAAATAAAAAATAATTATAAATCGGTAGTGATACTATTTTTTTGTGAACCAATCAGCAGTGATACTATACCACGCGGTTTCCTTGCTCCTCGATATCAGAAAGAATACTTCCGTTCGCCAACATGTGGGACGTCGACCATCCTGGTCCACTTGTCATGCACGCAGAACTCCAGGGGAGAGTCAGCCAGGTCATCGCGCCGCAGTAACAATGACTAATGAGCTGTCAAATCATAGGCCCACTTCCCACTTTGAAGTTGCTGGACGAAGGAACCATCATGACTTCGTAGAATTCCGCTTCTTGAAGAAAACTACTGTACTAGCAGCACTGCTAGCTACAGTATTTACTCCAATAGAGGCCTCCTTTCGTTCATAGGATAGGAATATGAAAATCATAGGAAGTGAGATGACATGCATCTCAATTCCTATAGAGAAAGAGATGCCATTTGATGCATAGGATAGGAATTTTTCCATTTATTCTAGGCTAATGTACTGGTAATTTGCTCTAAAAACTACAGTAGTAACTAGTAGTACTGGTACATGCTCGTACTCAGACACAGACACACACACACTAACTACTAGTACTACTACTTCTCACATGCTGGCCAGACGCCGTCGTTCTCCTTCCCGGCTTTGTCGGTGACACCCCATAGTGCTTGGATCTCCACCGACCTCTCCGCAGCAACGCGTGCGTCCTTTTCTTTCTTGCAGCGGCGGGCCTCTCTTTCCTTGAGTGCTTTCTGACTTTTCCGCTCCCTCTGTGCGGCTTTGGCCGCCTCTTGCTCTACCGCCCATTCGGCCTTGGCATCTTCAAATTCCTCCCACATAGTTGTGAGGTCGCGAGCGGCGATGAACTCGGCACGGCGGGATGCCATCGCTTCCCTACCATTTTGTGTGCATTCGTGGGCGGTGAGGAACTCGGCGCGGTGGGATGCCATCGCTGCCTTACCAGTTAGTGTGCGGCACGGTGGCATGAACAACGCTTGGTGAGAGCTCTGGGGTGGAGTGGCCGGACAACCGTATAGTGCATTGGTTTGTCAAGAGCTCAAGGACCGAAGACGAAGCAAATTAGGATTCCCCTTCAACCCTGGTCATTTATTACCGAGTAAAATGCATTGGCGGTCATCGAACTTGTCTTGATAGCTCACTTTGATCATTGTATACGAGATATGGTGATTATACGGTCATTGGCTCAGCGTATAGCCCCGTATCTGTATGGTTGACCAGTCAAACAGTCCGCATGCGCCTCATCAGCTCGTGTTCTTTATCTATCTACACGGGCCTACCTGTGAATGGAGAAAGAAATACTGTAAAAACCAAAATTATGCGTATGTGGGGAATCAAACCACGGACACGTCGCTGCAACGCACCCTCATCAGCCAAATGAAAATGAATTACTTCGCGTTAGACACTCACGCTCACGTTGTCAAAGCATGCTAATGCATGCACGTCGCCCTCTAAATCAAAGTCCTGCTCATGGCGCAACGCAAACGGCGAGCCCATCACCTGCTTGCCCCGGCGGTGCCTGACATTACTGTTTAGACGTTTGATGGAGGCCTACGCGAACGCCGAGCATGTATTCACCTAGCTCAACACCAACGGTCATACTCGGACCGCCTTGCTCATGTATATCGTCCATCACAACGACAATCTATAAAATAGCCTAAGCTAGAGAGGGTACTATGGTAGTATGGTATGGAGTATGTACTATCGTGAGCGACCGATCTTAGTGCCACTGCAGACCAAAACCCCTTCCATCGCTAGCGCACGCTTCTCGCCTGAAACGGTCACGTCTCTCTAGATTGTCAATGCCGCATTCACCAGACTTAACTACAGGTGCAATTGGTGTGTCACTGACATGCGGGCCAGACGCCCGTTGGGCCCACATGTCAGTAACCCAAACGCATCTACAGTTAAGTCACTGAAGCAGCATCCGCATTCACGCCCGACGAACCTACTCCGGCGCCAGTTGTCCATCCTTCTGTCGCGGCTCATTTCCATTCGCCCGCTATATTAACTTGAGCCCCAGCTCCCAGCCATAGCCAAAGATCCACACTTATTCTCCTCCGGTCCCTTCCTTCTGTCGGCACCACTTCAACCATGGCCCCGTGGCGCTCCGAAGCTCTCTTGGACGTACTGTCGCAGGAGAAGTCGAGGGACATCGGCGGCTCCGCTCCGGGCGCGCTCCAAAGCTCTCTTTAACGTACTGTCGCAGGAGCAAACAAAGGAGATCGCGGCACCCCCCGGGCCGCCCTCCGCCGCCACGACCATGAAGCCGGCGCACGTGCGTGGGCGCAGCCGATAGCGAGGAAGAGTAGTACATGGTAGGTCGCTGTCGGTGTCAAAACCGGCGGATCTCGGGTAGGGGGTCCCGATCTGTGTGTCTTAGGCTGATGGTAACAGGAAGCAGGGGACACAATGTTTACCCAGGTTCGGGCCCTCTCGATGGAGGTAAAACCCTACTTCCTGCTTGATTAATATTGAAGATATGTGTAGTACAAGAGTAGATCTACCATGAGATCGTAGAGGCTAAACCCTAAGAGCTAGCCTATGATGGTATGATTGTAATTGTGATCGGCCTTCTAAGGACCATCCTCTCCGGTTTATATAGACACCAGAGAGCTAGGGTTTACATGGAGTCGGTTACAAGGAAGGAACATAATATCCGGATTGCCAAGCTTGTCTTCCACGCAAAGGAGAGTCCCATCCGGACACAGGCCGAAGTCTTGAGTCTTGTATCTTCAAGCTTCAATAGTCCGGACGATGTATATAGTCCGGCTGTCCGGATACCCCCTTATCCAGGACTCCCTCAGTAGCCCCTGAAATAGGCTTCAATGACGATGAGTCCGACGCGCAGTCTTGTCTTCGGCCTTGCAAGGCGGGTTCCTCCTCCGAATACTCCAAGATAATTATCAAACACGTAGACCATGTCCAGATCTGCAAGATGATCTTCACATACCCCAGCATAAATCCGTTCTGCTGGCAATCTTTGTACGTCGTGCCCTTGCATCGTGGCCTGGTCCAACACGAACCAGCGTCTCCTGCTACACCTCGACTCGCGTTGCGAGGCGGTTTTATTGGCACGTCCTGCCAAAACAGAGATCGTGTTCCTCTTAATACGGGATCTTTCATCAATATGGGCATATGTGACCCCATGGCAACCGTTGGTATGATTTCGTGTATTTTAGATAAGTCTCAAGCGGTCACGCTGAGGACTCTTGGTATTCATCCCTTTTATAAAGGCGTCAAGGCCTACGCCTCTTTTCCACCTATCCTGCTCCTTCTTGCACCTCGAGCTCCAGCACTCAAAACCTAAGTTCCAACACCCCAGATCCTCCAGTATGTCCGGATCCGACGCAAAAGGCCGGTGGGTGGCCTCCTCGATCCAAGAGGAGGATATCTGATGCGGAGCATCCCTCGCTCATCCCCATGGACGTGCCTACATCTCCCTCAACACCTCTTGGACCCATGACTCGAGCCCGAGCTAAGGCTATTGAAGATAAGGTGAACTCGCTCCTCTCCGAACATCCTATCCCTACTCACGAGACATGGCTACTACCTCATTCGGAAACTCTGTGTGTTATCAGGTGCCTGGAAGCGAGCGACGGAACAACTACATACAAGAGCCAAGACGGCGAGGACCCCAAGCATGATGGACAAGAAGAAGAGCTGCAACAGAAGCTACAGGCATCGGACGTCCGACCCTGTCTGGACGTCCGACGAGTCCCAGGACACGGACGACCGGACCCTCCGGACGTCCGGTACCAGGCCACCCGAACCAAATCTACGGATGACCGACGGCCTCCGGACGTCCGGCCCCTCTAGAAGCTCCGGACGTCCGCCCATCTACGGACGACCGACGCGTCTACACCAGAGCTGAAACAGCGGACGTCCGAGCGCGGCCAGACGACCGGACCGTCCCGAGCCTCCGGACGTCCGACGCCTTCCGACGTCCGGCTCCTGAGTGACCGAACCTGCGGGCTGGAGCCCATGTACCCCTTCGTTTTGACTTCCATTTGCACTAAGACTATAAATAGGACGCCCCCACCTCCTGGTACGGGTAGCATATGTTTAGCTCATATTTTGTGTGAGAGCCTTGCTCATCCACTTGGCTACTTCTCCTCGGAGCTCAGGACCTCCTCGGAGAAGATCCCCCAAGCGGATTCAAGACCCCTTTCTAGGGAAGACCATCAAGACCTCCGTACGGAGAAGAACTGTTCCTATGTATCCTTACCTTAGTTGATCATGGATCTTATGTTACTCTATGTTGTGGGTGATCTAGCACTCGTGTGATTGATTCTATGTCGTTTTAGTGATTCTCCCTCTCGTTTTCCCCGTGTTGTCCCTTTGTGCTTCCGTGTGTTATTCGTGATTCCCTGTAGGATCCCTCCAAACGTGAAAAATCGTCCACATAGGGTTCCACCCTACATCATCATGGTATCATGAGCCAGGTTGATCATATTTTTGGAGGCCCTACCCCGTGTTTTCTAGCTTGATTTTCTTGTTTTCGTCCTAATTCCGAAAATTCCCCACCAAAAATAGCCCCAATTTTTTTTTGTGATTTGTTTGTGAGTTGAGATTTTGTTGGATTTGGTCCATGGATTTGTGTTGCTGCGTGTGGATCTATCTTTCCCCACCTTCCCCACCCTTTTCCATCCACCATATCACTCGATTTCGACCTCACCATCTTCTTCTTCCCCGGAAATCTCGCAGTTCTTCTTCCCGAGCCCGATTTTTGCCCAGCCTCCAGACGACCGGAAAAGGTCGGACGTCCGACGAAGTCCGGACGACCGGAAAAGCCTGGACGTCCGTGAAACCCTGACGAAACTGAAGTTTGTCAGTTCGCCTCCACCACAACCCCACATTCCACCACCTCTTCCAAACCCACATACACCACCATCTTCCACGATACCTCCATTGACGATTTTGCCATATTTTGGTCCTTGAGATTTTGAGTTGTGGATCCCGTATCCTTTTGTGTTTCGGCTATCTAGGTACGGTTGACGTCATCACCACCACGACTCATCTTCGCAAGGGTCTCATCATCGCCAAGGACAGTAACTTCGACGACATTTTGTCATAACTTGCAATTGCATTGATAACTCACATTGCCTCATTTTGCGTAGCTTACCCATCGAGACTAGCCGTTGAGTATTGCAGGCAACGTGACTTGTGCACATTAATGATCATACTACATAGCATACATACCATACAATAGTGGTGCATATCTTGAGATCCACTCATGTGTCACAAAGTTGTCATCGCATACACAATTGCTACCTTGGTTCGTGAGTCTTGCATGAGAAAAGAGATCAAAAGTGAAAGAGCCACCCAAGCTTTTAAGCAAAGAGGAAAGATAAGCGAAGAACTTATAAGCAAGAACCATAGCATCATACAACATTAAGATTGTCATATTGAATCATCTTCGATCATTGCACCGAAATATCATACATATAGCATACTTGGGATAGAGATCGTTGCATTTTTGCCTAGTAGGTTGTGCACAAGTTTGCGTATCCGCCTATTCGGAATCGTGCTAGCGTATCTCTAGTATTGTGCAACAAGAGCATTTCGTGGTCTCCACATTTTGGCTCAATTTTGGATTGCACAATCCCATTTATCTATTTGCGTGTGTGTTTCCGTGTACCCATACTTGCTTGGTCTACTTGTTGCATTTGCAAATTTGTGAATCTTTTCCAACATTATTGAAGCTCACTTACTATTGCATCAAATTTTGTACCACCATCCTAACCAAGATCCACCATAAGCTTTTACGTGTGTAGGTGTGAGAACCGACAAGAATTGGTACCAACAGTGCTATTTCATTGTCCACATTTGAGTGGACTTGATCCATCTTCAACTTCGGTCCAGGTACATTTGGTACACATTCTTTTCCTTCTTCCACTTACAGTTTGCTTGGTATGATGGATAGGCCAAGTTCTTCTACCACTCTACCTCTCATCGAGAATGGCGACGACATGTCATCATTCGTCACAAAGAGCCACCTTTTTGGTGCTCAAAGGGCATTACACCAAGAGCAACAAGCTATGAGCGACCGCATCGACAACCTCGCCACCGACTTGCGACTCTCCGAGCAACATACAAGAGACTACTTCGATAACAAGTTCGACTCTCACAAGAAAGAGAATGATGCAAGAATGGACGAGATCTGCGCCTTGATGAGGAACCGGCATCCTTCCACTTCTTCATCCTCAAGACGGAGCCGCTCAAGTCGACACTCCGACAACACCTTCTCCGACACAAGTACACCGTCATCAACCATTCTTCGACGAGCCGCGCGTCAAGACCGTCATGCATCTCGCAACCCACTACAAGACAAGCATTCACAAGAACAAGTTGATTAGAAAATCCCTCACCCTCAATCAAACCAACTCGCTTTTGCTCAAGCTCAAGAAAGGCAACGACTAAGGCGCCAAGAAGAAGAACGAGCACGTCTACACCAAGAGGAACAAGACGCCGAGGCTCAACGTCTTCAACAACAACAACGTGAAGCGCAAGCTCTTGAGGCGCAACGTGCCCTTCAAGAATCAAGTCGAGCCATCGCCAACCGCAATCGCGAATGGCGCAATCAAGAGGAAGCCCTTCGAGAAGAAATCTAAGAGAGGAACTACCAAACGCGTGCACAACGTCAAGCTCCTCAAGCACCTCCACAAGCTCGTCAAGCTCCACTTCAACCTCAAGTTCAACAAGAGCAAGTTGATCATGGACTTCATCCGCGCCAAGAGCAACATGAGGATGACTATCCCCCACGACAAGGACGTCATCATCACCATCGCCAACAACACAATGAAGAGCAACGCTATGGCAAGCTCAAGTTCACAATGCCCAAGTTCAATGGAAGCAATGATCCGGAAGAGTACCTCTCATGGGCATTGAAGGTCGACAAAATTTTTTGTTTGCACAACTATGAGGAAGAGAAGAAGATCGCTATGGCATCACTTGAGTTCCAAGATTATGTGCTCATATGGTGGGAACAAGTACTTGAACGACGTCAAGCAAGAGGGGAACCACCAATCACCTCTTGGGCTCAAATGAAGGATGTCATGCGGGCACATTTTGTACCAACCTACTACAACCGCGATCTCTTCAAGAAGCTACAACTCCTCAAGCAAGGAACAAAGACTGTTGAAGAATACTACAAGGAAATGGAGATAGCCATGATTCGAGCCAATGTCACGGAAGATGATGAGCAAACAATGGCATGTTTCTTGAATGGACTCAATCATCCCATCAAGAAGATTGCCGACTTCCAACCTTATTCCAACCTCATTGAGCTCGTACATCAAGCAACCAAGGCGGAACGTCAAGTGCAAGATGACTTCAAGTACGCCAAGTACTCATCCAAGACCTATGGTCTCTCCAACATCCAAGCTTCAACGACTCCTTCAACATCTACATCAACCAAACCGACTCAAAGCAACGACGACAAGTCAAATTACAAGAAAACTTCTACAAGTTCAAGTCATCTTCCTCCTACGACAAGCAACTTCAAGCTGCGTGCTTCATCATCTACTCCAACCGATGAGACCGTCAAAACAAGCTCCTTCAAGTTTTTCACTTGCGGCGGTCGAGGGCACAAGTCCTACCAATGCACGAACAAGCGCACCATGATCCTCAACGACGACGGCACATATGACTCAATGAGCGAAGAGGAAATGGAAGCCCTTGAGCAAGTGGCCATGCACCGGCGCATGAACGAGGATGAAGATGATCAAGTCTTTTGTGATGAGGATTCGAGCCCCTCTCTCGTTGTCTCCAAAGTCATGACACTTCAACATCAACAAGAAGAAGACCAATGATGCCACATCTTCCACACTAAGGCCGGCATCAATGGAAGGTCCGTCAAGGTCATCATCGATGGAGGTAGTTGTCACAACTTGGCAAGTGAAGAGCTATGTTCAAAGCTTCAATTGGTCAAGAAGAAGCACCCGCACCCCTACAAGGTCCAATGGCTAAGTGACTCCGGCACTATTCGAGTCGAGCATACGGTCCAAGTCTCCTTCAAAATTGGTGCCTATGAAGACACTTTGGAATGTGATGTGATCCCCATGACCGTTTGCCACCTCATCCTTGGTCGACCATGGAAATTCGACCGTGGTGTCATCCACAATGGGCGTACCAATCACTATAGCTTCAAGTTGAAAGGGAAGGAATATGTGCTACGACCGATGTCTCCTAGTCAAGTGATAGCCGACAAGCAAGCCAACCACCATGGAGAGAAGAGTGAAAAAGTGACCCACCCAAAAGTGAGTGAGAGCCACAAGCCAAATTTGAGCGCCTCTTCGCCTAGAGAGAAAAATCTCATCCTATTTGCCACCAAAAGTGTGTGAGAACCCATGGAGTGTGATGCACTTCGTCCTTGTGTGCGAAGATGGAGAGCCAACAACTAACACCTCTCACGAGCTACCTTTAGTGTTTCAATCTCTTTTGCAGGAATTCAAAGATGTTTTCCCTGATGAGCTACCTCCGGGTCTACCTCCACTACGAGGCATTAAGCATCGAATCGACCTCATCCCCGGAGCGCCACTTCCAAACAAAGCTCCATACTGTGTCAATCCCGAAGAAACCAAGGAGATTCAACGGCAAGTACAGCAACTCATCGACAACGGTCATGTACGTGAAAGCTTAAGCCCATGTGCCGTTCCCGTTATACTTGTACCTAAAACCGATGGAAGTTTCCGCTTGTGTTCTGATTGTAGACCCATAAATGCCATTACCGTTCGTTATAGGCATCCCATTCCTTGCTTAGATGATATGCTTGATGAACTTAGCGCAGCCAACCTTTTCTCCAAAATTGATCTTAAAAGTGGCTATTATCAAATCTGCATTCAAGAACGTGATGAATGGAAAACCGCTTTCAAAACAAAATTTGGCTTATATGAGTGGTTAGTGATGCCTATGGGTTTGTCGGAAGCACCCGGAACTTTCGTGCGTCTTATGCATCATGTGCTTAGACCTTACATTGGAGTTTTCGTTGTGGTTTACTTTGATGATATCCTTGTGTTTAGCAAAACCATGAAAGAGCACATTAATCATGTTAAATCTGTGTTACAAACCCTCCGAAAGGAAAGCCTTTATGCGAACTTGAAAAATGCACTGTTGGCGTTGACAAAGTGGTTTTCTTGGGTTTTGTTGTCTCTTCCAATGGTGTCCATGTTGATGAAACTAAGATTGAGGCAATTAAAACTTGGCCCCAACCCACCAATTTGCAACAAGTGAGAAGCTTTCTTGGTCTTGCAGGATTTTACCGCCGCTTTGTGAAAAACGTTAGCACAATTGCCGCTCCTTTACAGGCTTTGAGTAAGAAAAATGCACCTTTTGTTTGGGGATCTTTGCAATCCAACGCTTTTGATGAGCTAAAGTCTTTGCTTACTCATGCTCCGATTCTTGCTTTGCCCAATTTTGACAAAACTTTTGAGGTTCATTGTGATGCAAGTGGTACCGGAATTGGCGGAGTTTTGATGCAAGAAAAACGAGCCATTGCTTATTTTAGTGAAAAACTCTCCGGTGCTCAACTTAATTATCCCATCTATGACAAAGAATTGTATTCTTTAGTGCATGTGCTACATGTTTGGGAACATTATCTTAGACCTCATGAGTTTGTCATCCATACCGATCATGAAACACTTAAGTACTGAAAAGGTCAAACTAAATTGAACAAGCGTCATGCCAAATGGAGTGAATTCATTGAATCTTTTCCTTATGTGATCAAGTACATTAAGGGTAAAGAAAATGTTGTTGCGGATGCACTTTCACGCATATGCATGCTTGTCACTCAACTTGAGTTGAATGTTATTGGTTTTGAGCATATAAAAGACTTGTATGAGCATGATCGTTCTTTTGCTATTCCTTATGCTAAGTGTTTGACACACACATCTTGGGAACGATATTACATAAAGGATGATTATCTTATGAGAGCTAACAAACTTTGCATTCCCGAGTCTTCTCTTCGTTTGCTCCTTTTGCAAGAGGCTCATGGAGGCGGACTAATGGGACACTTTGGACGCGACAAGACTTTCGCCACGCTCTCCAAGAACTACTTTTGGCCCAACATGTTTCATGATGTCTCACGCTTCACCAACCGTTGCTCTACATGTCGCAAAGCTAAGTCAAAATCTCAATCCCATGGTCTTTACATGCCCCTTCCTATTCCTTATCAACCTTGGGAAGACATTAGCATGGATTTTGTACTTGGTTTGCCTAGAACTCAAAATGGCAAGGATTCCGTCTTTGTTGTTGAGGACCGATTTTCTAAGATGGCACATTTCATTCCTTCCAACAAGATAGACGATGCTTCACATATTGCCAATATCTTTTGTAGGGAAATCTTGTGACTTCATGGATTGCCAAAGACGATTGTCTCGGATCATGACGTCAAGTTCTTGAGTTACTTTTGGAAGACCCTATGCGCCAAGCTCAGAATCAAGTTATTGTTCTCTTCGGCATAGCATCCTCAAACCGATGGCCAAACGGAGGTGATGAACCGTACACTCTCCACTCTACTTCGCGTGTTGATCAAGAAGAACATCAAGGAGTGGGAGGCGTGTCTACCCATCGCTGAGTACGCCTACAACCGTGCAAGACATTCCACGACCGGCAAGTCCCCTTTCGAGGTCATCTACGGTTTCAACCCTTTGTCCCCATTGGACATTCTACCTCTTCCTCTACAAGAGCGAACCAACCTCTACGCAAGTGCGCGTGCAAGCTACATTAAGAAGATGCATGAAGATACAAGACACACCATCGAGCGTCGAGTACAACGACTAGAGACCAAGCTCAACATCAACAAGCAACCCATGGTATTCAACATTGGTGATCTCGTGTGGCTACATCTTCGCAAGGACCGCTTCCCCAACGAACGCAAGTCCAAGCTTCTCCCTCGCGCCGACGGACCTTTCAAGGTTCTCGCAAGCTACAACGACAACGCCTACAAGATCGACCTACCACGAGGCAAGTACAACGTGAGTGACGTCTTCAACGTCAAGGACCTCGCACCTTTCCATGGTGATGCACCTTTTGATCCGAGGTCGGATCTCTCCCAAGGGGGGGGGATGATGCGGAGCATCCCTCGCTCATCCCCATGGACGTGCCTACATCTCCCTCAACACCTCTTGGACCCATGACTCGAGCCCGAGCTAAGGCTATTGAAGATAAGGTGAACTCGCTCCTCTCCGAACTTCCTATCCCTACTCACGAGACATGGCTACTACCTCATTCGGAAACTCTGTGTGTTATCAGGTGCCTGGAAGCGAGCCACGGAACAACTACATACAAGAGCCAAGACGACGAGGACCCCAAGCATGATGGACAAGAAGAAGAGCTGCAACAGAAGCTACAGGCATCGGACGTCCGACCCTGTCCGGACGTCCAACGAGTCCTAGGACACGGACGACCGGACCCTCCGGACGTCCGGTACCAGGCCGCCCGAACCGAATCTACGGACGTCCGGGACGCTCCGGACAACCGGATGACCAACACCCGAGCCAAATCTACGGATGACCGACGGCCTCCGGACGTCCGGCCCCTCCAGAAGCTCCGGACGTCCGACCATCTACGGACGACTGACGCGCCTACACCAGAGCTGAAACAGCGGACGTCCGAGCGCGCCCGGACGACCGAACCGTCCCGAGCCTCCGGACGTCCGACGCCTTCCGGATGTCTGACTCCTGAGTGACCGAACATGTGGGCTGGAGCCCTTGTACCCCTTCGTTTTGACTTCCATTTGCACTAAGACTATAAATAGGACGCCCCCACCTCCTGGTACAGGTAGCATAAGTTTAGCTCATATTTTGTGTGAGAGCCTTGCTCATCCACTTGGCTACTTCTCCTCGGAGCTCAGGACCTCTTCGGAGAAGATCCCCCAAGCGGATTCAAGACCCCTTTCTAGGGAAGACCATCAAGACCTCCGTACGGAGAAGAACTGTTCCTATGTATCCTTACCTTAGTTGATCGTGGATCTTATGTTACTCTATGTTGTCGGTGATCTAGCACTCGTGTGATTGATTCTATGTCGGTTTAGTGATTCTCCCTCTCGTTTTCCCCGTGTTGTCCCTTTGTGCTTCCATGTGTTATTCGTGATTCTCCGTAGGATCCCTCCAAACATGAAAAATCCTCCACATAGGGTTCCACCCTACATCAATATCGCTAAGCTTAGGGAGGTCGGATACCTGACCGCCGATATCCAGCACAGGCTTCCTACTCCATGGAAAGTCATCCCCACGCCGAAGCCCGACGAGAGCGTCGTGTTTGTCCCTCACTTCCTCCGAGGCCTAGGCCACACCCTCGACCCCTTTGTGAGGGGGCTCATGTTCTACTATGGCTTGGATTTCCATGATCTGGCTCCAGACGCCCTCCTCATTATCTCATCGTTCATTATTGTGTGCGAGGCTTTTCTCCATGTCAACCCACACTTAGGCTTATGGCTCAAGACCTTCAACGTGAAACCGAAGATGATCGAGGGGCGACATGCGGAGTGCGGAGGTGCCATAATAAGCAAGAACGCCGATGCCCCATGGCCAGAGGGTTCTTTTCTGGAAGTATCCGATGTGTGGCAACGGAGGTGGTTTTATGTCACAGCTCCCAGAGGTACAAAGTGGGTAGCCGCCCCTGAGTTCCACTCAGGCCCTCCCTCACAGTTAGCGTCTTGGACCAACGTAGGATGGAATTATGGGCCCGCTGGCGATGTACCAGAACTGCAGAATCGTATCCGGGAGCTTATTGAGAGGGACATAAATCTTGTCAGCATAATGCAAGTGATGTTAATCCAGCGGATGTTGTCGTGTAAACGACGGCCTCTCCGGATGGGGGAGTTTAATCCGCAGGGTCGGCAGACTATTAAGCACTTCTTCGGCCTGAAGCTTGAAGGAATGTGTAAATTATTCTTCAGACCACAGGTAAAGTGTCCGGACACCATTGAGGATGCGGGCCTAAGCTGCAATCGCCTAGATGCCCAAGTAAGTAACCTTAAAGCCGGACACTTCATTTATATTTATCATAACTATTATCCTGAAAACCCCTCCGTGGCCAGGAATGGCTCAACAAGGCGGAGAGAATCAGGTGTCCGGCGCCACTTCTTGAAGGCTCGCCTGGTCCAACCATTGCCAAGATGCTTGGCCGGGTGCTCAGCAAAATCCCCTCAGGGAAAGGCGAAGGAAAGGGTGGTGAAGCCGAACTTCACACACCACGGATCCAGACCGGGGGAATCGCTACCTCTCCTATGGAGGATAGTCAGGAGGGGTAGGTCAAAGCCTCCTCCCCACGTGGGAAGAAGAGGGCCGCCTCTGAAGATTCAGAGGCGGAGACGCCCAAGCAAGGGAAGAAGGTATCACCAGGGGGCTCTGCCGCGACGGGCACCCTCACCGCGTCGTGCCCACCAACGGGCCAGCCCTCCACCGAGCCGTAAGTTACTCATTAATTCAAAGGTTTGGTGTTTCTCCGAGATCCATAACCGAGACTTCGTCTTTTGCAGTCCGGCGAGCAGCTCTTCTCAACACAGTTCGTCTTTGGAGGATCTTCTTTCGGAGATGATGGAGAGTGAGACTCCACCCCCCTCTCCGCCTCACGAGACGGGCGACACTGAGGTGTCGTCACGGAGGAGTTCGGACTTGCCGAAGCCGGAGGCTAACACGTCAGTCGCCCTGAGCCCGGAGCGTTTGGCTCCTACGGGGGGCGATGAGAAGGTTCCAACACAGTTCAATGTCCGGCCGGACGTACTAACAGGCCTTCTGGAGCAGGCCGCGCTCTTGGAGGAGCACCGTTCTTTAATGAGTATGGTGCTCACGAAGATTTCGTCCGTGACAAGCGGTTTGAATGAGGCATTTACAATCCTGCTCAAAGGCTTTGAGGTATGTAGTAAAAAATGCACAATTTTTTGGTTATGAACCACACGCTAGGTGTGCTCCCTATAGATAGTAGCCCCTGAGACTCTGGTTGCCCGCCATAGGCGGCAAACGGGGGATCATATACTAATGGCTGCGCCGTACATGTGCGCAGGTATACAAGGATCCGGCAGCCGACCAGTCTGTTGAAGTCACCGCTGAACACAGCGATCTGTCCGGGGAGAAAAGTCTCACCCTGGACCGTGTTGTTGACGATTGAAGACGCCATCAAGCCTCGAAGCGACAACACAGAGGAACTCTCAATGAAAGCACCAATGTCGGTGTCAAAACCGGCGGATCTCGGGTAGGGGGTCCCGATCTGTGCGTGTTAGGCTGATGGTAATAGGAAGCAAGGGACACAATGTTTACCCAGGTTCGGGCCCTCTCGATGGAGGTAAAACCCTACTTCCTTCTTCATTAATATTGAAGATATGTGTAGTACAAGAGTAGATCTACCACGAGATCATAGAGGCTAAACCCTAAGAGCTAGCCTATGATGGTATGATTGTAATTGTGATCGGCCTTCTAAGGACCATCCTCTCCGGTTTATATAGACACCGGAGAGCTAGGGTTTACATGGAGTCGGTTACAAGGAAGGAACATAATATCTGGATTGCCAAGCTTGTCTTCCATGCAAAGGAGAGTCCCATCCGGACACGGGCCGAAGTCTTGAGTCTTGTATCTTCACGCTTCAATAGTCCGGACGATGTATATAGTCCGGCTGTCCGGATAACCCCTAATCGAGGACTCCCTCAGTTGCCGCCGCTCTAGTCCCGGGAAGGCCACCGCTACTCCACTCAGTCGACGCCAAGCTTGGTGGGGTAAATATCGGCGGCCGATTAGCCGCTTGACGGCGACGCGGAGGAGGAAATCTTCATAACCTTGTGCTCCAGCCGAAGGAGGAGATTATCGAGGCAGATGAGGAGGAGGCAAAGGCAATGGCCAGCTTTCTCGGGTTCATGGTCGGACATGGTGGTCGGGCGCCGGCGATCGTTTAGATTAGGTTTACAGTAGGTTTAGTACAGTTTGTGCGAAATATGTAATGAATTTCGTCCAATTTGTAGGAAAAGTTTTCGAAATGTAATGAATTTCATCCGGTTAATTTGAAATTTGCTTTGTTTGCACAAATTTCGTCCTGTTAGGTCATATATTTGTCGAAAGGTATGCAGGCAGCATCGGATGGCATCCATCAGTGTCCTCGGACAGATGCCAGTGTAAATTTGTGGGCCAGCGCTGGAGATGCCCTAACTATCATGCTATAATTGCTAACAATCCTCCATTATTTGGCAGGGAACAGTTATCCCTCGATCAAAATCAGATCCGCGGTGTTTCGCACTCCTCCCGCGTAAGAGTGTAAACTCTTGCTTACATAAAAATGGAGCAAGTGGACGGCACTGTAGCACGTGATACGTCTCCAACGTATCTACTTTTCCAAACACTTTTGCCCTTGTTTTGGACTCTAACTTGCATGATTTGAATGAAACTAACCCGGAGTGACGCTGTTTTCATCAGAACTGCCATGATGTTGTTTTATGTGTAGAAAAGATAAGTTCTCGGAATGACCTGCAAATCCACGGAGGCACTTTTTGGAATTAATAAGAATTTCTGGGTGAAAGAAATACACCAAGGGGCCCAGGGCCTGTCCACGAGACAGGGGGGCCCGCCCCCCTGTAGGGCGTGCCCTCCTATAATCGTGGGCCCCCTGGACCTCCACCCACCTCAACTCCAACTCTATATCTTCTGTCTCGCGGAGAAAAAAAATCAGAGAGAAATTTTCATCATGTTTTACGACACGGAGCCGCCGCCAAGCCCTAATGTCTCTCGGGAGGGCTGATCTGGAGTCCGTTCGGGGCTCCGGAGAGGGGGATTCATCGCTGTCAGCATCATCAACCATCCTCCATCACCAATTTCATGATGCTCACCGCCGTGTGTGAGTAATTCCATCGTAGGCTTGCTGGACGGTGATGGGTTGGATGAGATTTACCATGTAATCAAGTTAGTTTTGTTAGGGTTTGATCCCTAGTATCCACTATGTTCTGAGATTGATGTTCATATGACTTTGCTATGCTTAATGCTTGTCACTAGGGCCAGAGTGCCATGATTTCAGATCTGAACCTATTATGTTTTCATGAATATATGTGTGTTCTTGATCCTATCTTGCAAGTCTATAGTCACCTATTATGTGTTATGATCCGACAACCCCGAAGTGACAATAATCGGGATACTTCTCGGTGATGGCCGTAGTTTGAGGAGTTCATGTATTCACCATGTGTTAATGCTTTGGTCCGGTTCTCTATTAAAAGGAGGCCTTAATATCCCTTAGTTTCCGCTAGGACCCCGCTGCCACGGGAGGGTAGGAAAAAAGATGTCATGCAAGTTCTTTTCCATAAGCATGTATGACTATTTACGGAATACATGCCTACATTACATTGATGAACTGGAGCTAGTTCTATATCACCCTATGTTATAACTATTGCATGAGGAATCGCATCCGGCATAATTATCCATCACTGATCCATTGCCTACGAGCTTTTCATATATTGTTCGCTTATTTACTTTTCCGTTGCTACTGTTAGAACTACTACAAAAACCCAAAAATATTTATCTTTACTGTTACTACTGTTACCATTATTATCATACCACTTTTGCTACTAAATACTTTATTGCAGATACTAAGTTATCCAGGTGTGGTTGAATTGACAACTCAGCTGCTAATACTCAAGAATATTCTTTGGCTCCCCTTGTGTCGAATCAATAAATTTGGGTTGAATACTCTACCCTCGAAAGCTGTTGCGATCCCCTATACTTGTGGGTTATCAAGACAAATTTCTGGCGCCGTTGCCAAGGAGCATAGCTCTATTCTCTGAGTCACTTGGGATTTATATCTGTTGATCACTATGAAGAACTTGAAAGACGCTAAGACCAAGATTTTGCCCTCAACTATGAGGGGAGGTAAGGAACTCCGATCTAGCTCTGCACTAGATTCTCCTTCCGTTATTAGTAGGCTTGCGACACCTAAACCTGCTACTGCTATGAATTCTGATATGTCGCATGTTATTGATGATGCCACTTCTGCTATGCATGATGAAACTACTTCTGTGTGTGATACTACTTTGCCATTAGGTGAATTTCTAGATGAACAACTTGCTAGAGTTAGGGGGAATGAAAATATTAGAGAACCTATTATTGATGATAGTCATGATGAACGTTCCCCCAATGATTATGTATTACCTGTTGTTCCTAAGGGTTATGTTATGAATGAAGCAGCTGCTATGGAAATTCTTGCTTGCAATGATAGAAATGATCTTAAGAAATTATTAGCTAAATGGAAGTAGCAGTCCTGAAGTAATTCCTGAACCAATTGAGCCAACTCCTGAGCCAATTGAGCCAATTCCTGAGCCAATTGAGCCAACTCCTGAGCCAATTGAGCCAACTCCTGAGCCTGTTCCTAAACCCACTCTGAAGAAGAGAGGTGTTTTATTTCTCAGTCCTGAAGATATGCAAGAGGCAAAGAAATCAACCAAAGAAAAAGGTATTAAAGCTGAAGATGTTAAGAATTTACCACCTATTGAAGAAATACATGGTCTTAATTTACCGCCTAAAGAACCACATTGTCTTGATAACCCGACACAGGTAGTAAAGGTAAATTCTCTCTATAGATATGATAAAGTTGAAATACCCTCTACTAAATTTCATAGCCCATGCTTGGATGAATTTGATGACTTTATGGCTAGACAAGAAAGTTTTAATGCTTATGTTGGTAGAGAGTTAAAGAATAATGCTTTTGAGATAGGACGCGTTGGTGATAATCTGGCTAGAGTGAAAGATGAACTTCACCGCGTTAGCAAATATGCTTCTATGGTTGCTACTCAAGCTGAGCAAGTACTCCAAGCTCAAAATGATTTGCTTGATGAGTTCAATAATAAAAATGACTTTGTCGTTAGAGTGGCTACTAGAACTGGTAGAATGGCTCAGGAACCTTTGTATCCTGAAGGCCACCCTAAAAGAATTGAACAAGATTCTTAGAATAATAATCTAGATGTTCCTAGTTCTTCTAAGAAGAAGAAAAAGAAGAATGATGGGACTTTGCAAACTTCTAGTGAACCTAATGTAGAAACACTTGAGAATCCCAATGATACTTCTATCTCTGATGCTGAAACACAATCCGGAGATGAACATGAACCTGATGATAATGCTAATAATGATGTTCATGTAGATGCTCAACCTAGTAATAACAATCATGTAGAGATTGAACCTGCTGTTGATCTTGATAACCCACAATCAAAGAATCAACGTTATGATAAGAGAGATTTTGTTGCTAGGAAGCACGATAAAGAAAGAGAACCATGGGTTCAGAAACCCATTCCCTTTCCTCCTAAACCATCCAAGTCAAAGGATGATGAGGATTTTGAGCGCTTTGCTGAAATGATTAGACCTATTTTCTTATGTATGCGCTTAACTGATATGCTTAAAATAAATCCTTATGCTAAGTATATGAAGGATATCATCACAAATAAAAGAAAGATACCGGAAGCTGAAATTTCCACCATGCTTGCTAATTACACTTTTAAGGGTGGAATACCAAAGAAACTTGGAGATCCGGGTGTGCCAACTATACAATGCTCCATTAAAAGAAATTTTGTTAGAACTGCTTTATGTGATCTTGGAGCCGGTGTTAGTGTTATGCCTCTCTCTTTATATCGTAGACTTGAATTGAATAAGTTGACACCTACTGAAATATCTTTGCAAATGGCTGATAAATCAACTGCTATACCTGTCGGTACTTGTGATGACGTGCCTGTTGTGGTTGCAAATGTCACTATCTTAATGGACTTTGTTATTCTTGACATTCCCGAGGATGATAGTATGTCTATTATCCTTGGTAGACCTTTTCTTAATACCGCAGGTGCTGTTATTGATTGCAACAAAGGCAATGTCACTTTTCATGTTAATGCCAATGAGCATATACGGTACACTTTCCGAGGAAACAATCTCAAGTTCATAGCATCAGTTCTATTGAAAAAGTCCCAACTATCATTTTTGGAGGTTTTGAATTCCCTCTCCCTACTATCAAGAAAAATATGATATTCTTATTGTTGAGGATTTTCATATCCCCGTTGAGGTAACTTAGTGTTTTTCGAAATTTCTCTGGTTCCGTGTTATTTGGAATGAGTTTGTTAACAAGACTTGATCAACCTTGTTAGCGGGTTCATTTTGATGACCACGAGATGGATGAAACTAGAAGGCACAACCTTGTGTACCCTCTTTTACTTTCTGTTATTTAGAGTAAATAAAGCAAAAAATAGTATTATCCGTCTGTTTTCTGAATTATCCGTGCATTAAAAAAATAGTCCGAAAATAAGAGTGCAACAAATGCCCTGCAAATTTAGTATGATTTTTTCTGGAATATTTGAGGATTTTAGGCACAGAAAACACTGCAGGAGGGGCAAGCACCAGGCCACGAGAGAGGAGGGCGCCCCCCCCCCCTGTAGGGCGTGCCCCCCTGTCTCGTGGGCCCCTGGTGGCTCCCCTCCACTTATGCCAGCACCCACACACTTTATCTTCTACCCAAAAAAATCCCCATCCAGCTCAAGCACGAGTTCTAGCTCGTTTTGCTGCGATTTTCGATCTCTTAGCTCAAAGCTCCATTCACAAAACTGCTTTGGGAGATTGTTGCTTGGTATGTGACTCCTCCATTGGTCCAATTAGTTTTTGTTCTAGTGCTTTATTCATTGCAAATTTTTGCTACTTAGGTGACCATGTTCTTGAGCTTGCATGTCAAATTTTTGGGGTTCCAAGTAATTCTAATGCATGATATTTGCTCTAGGCACTTGTAGGAGTAGTTGCTATCAATCTTGTTTGGTTTTATGCACTTTTATTTTTTTGAAGTTACTAAAATTTCAGAAATTTTCAGAAAAAGAAATATGCTTAGGAGAATGTACCAAGGTGGTTCCTCGGCAAAGAAAGGGCCAAGGATTGCTATACGGGAGCAAGATGTTGAATTGCCGAGGGATGCATATGTACGGGCTTGTGAGTAGCCATCCGATGATTTTATGGTCGAAGCAGGCTTCAAGGAGGAATTTGACACATATGTGCGTAATGCTGAGCTGGAGGACTTCTTACAAGATAAGTGTCCTCGGTACTATCAATTGACTGATTCCTTTGTGTGGAGGTTTAAATATAACTGTACACGTAATTCTCCTAGTGTCTTATTTGATATTTATGATACATCTTACACCATGGACTTAGAGGATTTTACAACTGCTTGCAAACTCCCGCAGTGGGGTAATATTAATGATCCTCACAAATCTGAATTTAGAGATTTTCTTGCTAGTATTATTGTGGGAGAATCTAGGGACATAGCACAAGCTACCATAGGGAGCATTCATTTTCCTGCTATACATTATTTGGCTCTCTTTATTGGTAGATGTACTAACGGTAAGGATGAAGCATGTCACATGTGTGTACCTGATCTAAGTATCCTCAAGAGTGCGGTGTTCGATTTTAAAGTTTATAACTTGGGGGCAATAGTTGCACGTAGGTTGCAGAATAATAGTAGAAAGGGAAATTTCTTTGGAGGAATTTATGCAACCTGTGTGGCTAATTTTCTTGGTATAGCCCCACGAGAAAGAGATATGATAATACCTCCTGTTTATTTGGATAAAGAAGCTATGTTTAGTCATCATTTTCTTGAGAGGAATGAACAATTCCTCCATTATCGACTAATCTATGACAGACGCAACGCCGTCCCTCTTACTCTTCCTGCTCCCTACCTTTTTGATTATCAGGCAAAAGGAAGTTATGTTGTCACCAGAGAGGAAGCAGCTGAATACGAGAGGGGAGTGGAGGCAGCTCGCCAACACGCTGTAGCTCAGGAGGCGGTTGCCACTGCATCTCAGCACAACCCCGGTTTCATTTATGGATATCAGCCAGGCGATCCTTGGTATTAAGCCAACTCAGGCCAAAAGCCTAAGCTTGGGGGAGTACATATTTCTCACCAACTTTACATTCATGTTCACACACTAGTCGTCTCTGCTCATACTCTTTCATTGTATTATCCATGCTAGTTTAAATTCCTTTTTCTAGTTTTCTTCTTGTGTGTTTGATAAACCTTGAGAAAAACCAAAAAAATAGTTAATTTAATTTCCTTGCCTGTAGTAGGAATTAAAATGAAAACCCAAAAAGATTTCTTGTTCTTCTTTTTCTTGTTGGGAGCTTTCCCATGTAAATAGTTTTATTTTCTTTTCTTTCCTTTGGGGGTCGAGAAGAACATATTGAAAATGCTTAGTGGCTCTTATATGCATGATTGTTTATCTAATTTAGAGCCCATATTACTTGTCTTCTCTCTTGAGTTGAATGCTTGCAGATTCCAGCTTAGTCCAATGCATGTACACTCTTACTATTATACACATCGTTCGGTCGTGCAAGTGAAAGGCAATAATGACGATATATGATGGACTTATTTTGATGAGAAAAGCTGGTATGAACTCGACCTCTCTTGTTTTTGTAAATATGATGAGTTCATCGTTCCTGAGTCAGCTATTATGAAGTAAACATATTTGGAATGACATTTAGAGATTATAGTTACTTGTGCCATGCTTGATTAGCAATGAGTTATAATGGTTTACCTTGCGTGCCAACATGCTATTAGAATGATTATGATGTGGTATGATGGGATGGTATCCTCCTTTGAATGAATCGAGTGACTTGACTTGGCACATGTTCATGCATGTCGTTGAATCAAATCAACATAGCCTTCACGATATTTATGTTCATGGTGGATTATATCCTACTCATGCTTATACTCGGTGCGAATTAATTTTAACGCATGCTTACGACTGTTGTCTCGCTCTCAGTTGGTCACTTCCCAGTCTTTTGCTAGCCTTCACATGTACTAAGTGGAAATATTGCTTGTGCATCCAAACTCCTTAAACCCCAAAGTTGTTCCATATGAGTCCACTATACCTACCTATATGCGGTATCTACCTGCCGTTCCAAGTAAATTTGTATGTGCCAAACTCCAAACCTTCAAATGAAATTCTGTTTTGTATGCTCGAGCAACTCATGTTACAACTAGGGCTGCCTATATCTTCCATGCTAGGTGGGTTATTCTAAGGAGGAGTGGACTCCGCTCCTCATTCACGAGAAAGGGCCGGTAACCGGGATGCCCAGTCCCATGATCCAAAAGATCAAAGCAAATCAAAATAATTAAACAAAACTCCCCCAAAGTTGTTGTATGTTGGAGGCACTCGTTGTTTCGAGCAAGCCATGGATTGATGCTTGTTGGTGGTTGGGGGAGTATAAACCTTTATCATTCTGTTTGGGAACTGCCTATAATGCATGTAGTATGGAAGATACAGCCATCTCATAGGTGTTGCATTGACAGTGAAAGTATGCCGCTCAAAATGTTATTCAATCTCTATTTTAAAATCGAGCTCTGGCACCTCTACAAATCCCTGCTTCCCTCTGTGAAGGGCCTATCTATTTACTTTTATGATTGAGTCATCACCTTCTTATTAAAAGCACATGCTGGAGAGCACACTGTCATTTGCGTTCATTATTATTGGTTCATATTGTGTAGACTTGACTGGATCTCTTGTACCATGAATTACAATGTTTAGTCAGTCCTTGATCTTTAAAGGTGCTCTACATTTATGTTTTGCGGTCTCAGAAAGGGCTAGAGAGATACCATTTTGTTATATCATGTTATGATTGTTTTGATAAAGTGTTGTCATCCGAGTTTTATTATTATTGCTCGCTAGCTGATTATGCTATTGATATGAGTAATTGTGAGAGCCAAGTGTTATTGTGAGTATGGTTAGTTCATAATATTTGTTGAAACTTGAATGCTGGCTTTTCATGTTTACAACAACAAGAGCAAACAGAGTTTGTAAAAGTTTTTCTTTATCACTTCCAGTTTATGAACTGAATTGCTTGAGCACAAGCAAAGGTTTAAGCTTGGGGGAGTTGATACGTCTCCAACGTATCTACTTTTCCAAACACTTTTGCCCTTGTTTTGGACTCTAACTTGCATGATTTGAATGAAACTAACCCAGACTGACGCTATTTTCAGCAGAACTGCCATGATGTTATTTTATGTGTAGAAAAGAAAAGTTCTCGGAACGACCTGCAAATCCACGGAGGCACTTTTTGGAATTAATAAGAATTTCTGGGTGAAAGAAATACACCAGGGGGCCCGGGGACTGTTCACGAGATAGGGGGGCGCCCCCCCCCCCTGTAGGGCGCGCCCCCTATCTTGTGGGCCCCCTGGACCTCCACCGACCTCAACTCCAACTCTATATCTTCCGTCTCGCGGAGAAAAAATCAGAGAGAAAGTCTCATCGCGTTTTACGACACGGAGCCGCCGCCAAGCCCTAATCTCTCTCGGGAGGGCTGATCTGGAGTCTATTTGGGGCTCCAGAGAGGGGGATTCGTTGGCGTCGTCATCATCAACCATCCTCCATCACCAATTTCATGATGCTCACCGCCGTGCGTGAGTAATTCCATCGTAGGCTTGCTGGACGGTGATGGGTTGGATGAGATTTACCATGTAATTAAGTTAGTTTTGTTAGGGTTTGATCCCTACTATCCACTATGTTATGAGATTGATGTTGCTATGACTTTGCTATGCTTAATGCTTGTCACTAGGGCCAGAGTGCCATGATTTCAGATCTGAACCTATTATGTTTTCATGAATATATGTGTGTTCTTGATCCTATCTTGCAAGTCTATAGTCACCTATTATGTGTTATGATCCGACAACCCCGATGTGACAATAATCGGGATACTTCTCGGTGATGGCCGTAGTTTGAGGAGTTCATGTATTCACCATGTGTTAATGCTTTGGTCCGGTTCTCTATTAAAAGGAGGCCTTAATATCCCTTAGTTTCCGCTAGGACTCCGCTGCCACGGGAGGGTAGGACAAAAGATGTCATGCAAGTTCTTTTCCATAAGCACGTATGACTATTTACGGAATACATGCCTACATTACATTGATGAACTGGAGCTAGTTCTATATCACCCTATGTTATAACTATTGCATGAGGAATCGCATCCGGCATAATTATCCATCACTGATCCATTGCGTACGAGCTTTTCATATATTGTTCTTCGCTTATTTACTTTTCCGTTGCTACTGTTACAAATACTACAAAAACCCAAAAACATTTATCTTTACTGTTACTACTGTTACCATTATTATCATACCACTTTTGCTACTAAATACTTTGTTGCAGATACTAAGTTATCCAGGTGTGGTTGAATTGACAACTCAACTGTTAATACTCAAGAATATTCTTTGGCTCCCCTTGTGTCGAATCAATAAATTTGGGTTGAATACTCTACCCTCGAAATATGTTGCGATCCCCTATACTTGTGGGTTATCAGCACGTCATATCACCCAAACTACCCCGCCTAACAAGCGGGAAAGCACCACCCTCGTCATTTTGTTCTTGGTTTCTATCGACCGATTGCGCGAAAATGTTACACTTCGCAAGTTCTAAAGGAAAATGCGGCACACTTACGACTCGTACGCGTCGCAACCCTGACAGTCCGGCTCGCACGCCGCTCACCAGAGGGGACACGCGTTGTCTTGCAATTTCACTGACATGTGGGACCATAATTGAATAAACCGTCGATTCCTCATAAAAGAATAAACCGTCGATGCCCGAAATCTAATCGCTCGGCGGGCGTCGCCTGAGAAGAGAGAAACGGGGGAGGGAGAAGAGATCACCCGCCCGCCGCGCACGGACTCCAAGAAATATATGGTGATAATGTGAGGTGGGCCATGCTGGAGTCCGGACCGCTTCCGGAGCCCGCTCTCACCGCCCTGGCCCCTCAAGATGCCAGCTGCCCGCTGCATGCACAGCAAGTAGTCCCCGCTTATGTGGAGGAGAGAGAGGCATTGACAAAGTCAAGGAGTAACAGTGGAGAAAATGGCTTTCATCGAAAATAAACAATGAATACTCGTTGCTTGTCCTCTATATCGAAAAGAATACTTTCATTCGCCGACATGTGGGACGTCGACCATCCTGGTCCACCTGCCATGCACAAAATTATCCTGGTCTACCCCGGTCGTATCGCAGGCCCAACCTTTCAAACTGAAAGTTGTTCGGACAAAGGAACCATCATGACTTCGTTGAATTCCGCTTCTTCAAGAAAACTTACTGTACCCACAATACTGCTACCACACGCGAAGACTGGACGGCACTGTACCACGTCATATCACTGAAACCCATTAGGCCAAACTAGCCCACCTAGGTCATCTATTTTGGAAAGGAGGGAGTACGTCTCTGCACTGCTAGGATTTTGTGTTGCACGTTCTCTGTACTTTTGCTATGATTTTCCTACCCTATGAACCAAATGAGGCCTGAGTGTATGTCGACTATTGTCTGATCGATCGCTAAGCCTACAATTTTAGGAGCTAGGGCTATTGGTCGATCGACGAGGGATAAGTATAAGCGTACCACGAGCTCATCAGCCCCAACGTTTCTCTTCGGTGAGTGTTTTGCAAGTACTATAGCTCGCACAGTAGCTAGCCTACTAACACCAAGAATCATCAAACAAGCCCTGCTGATATGATAAACAGTTCAAACTTACATCTAAGCATGCCATATATTACATCAAAAGCTGGTAAGGATACATCTATTTCCATAACTCGGAGAGGGTTCGCATGATTCATCGCATGATTCACTATTAAACAAAAGTAGCAAGATCCGCCCACACAAGACAGTGCACTAGCCCTAAGATGGTTTGATAACACGCATCGTTCTGGTAATTAAACACAGGGCAATGCAAACTACCCTGAAGGATTAGCGCGACCAACTATTTCTTGTTATCGATCTCTCGGGCAATGACCACAGCACGGACAGCGGCATGGGAATCGATTTCTAGGGCGATGTCCACAGGACTGACCGCGACATCGGAATCGATCTCTGGGGCGATGTCCACAGGATGGACAGCGGCATCGGAATCGATCTCCGGGGCGATGCCAACAGGACGGGCCACGACATCGGAATCATCAAGGACAACCACCGGCACCTGCACAACCCTAACATATTAGCAAGCACATTGCATATAATCAAAAAGCAAGCACATTGCAAATAATCAAAAACCACAACTATGGTAATAAGCCATTATTTTTTACCTTGTGCAGCTCACTGGGGGATCTCATCCCTCCGGGGGCCATCACCTTGGCAGGGGAATACTGCTTCTCAAAGGCGACTATCTCCTCAAACTCGGTCTTGAGCCTCACATAGGTGGCAATCAGAGTTCCTAGGGTAGGCACGGTGGGGCCCTTGCTATTCTTCCAACTTTCTTTGAGGAGTTTGTCTGCCAACGTCCTCAACTCTTTGGCCAGTGCTTGTTTCTTGGAGTTCTTCGTCTCCATGGGTTGGCCCGCCAACATGTTCAACTCGTTGGTCGGTGCTCACTTCCTGGAGATCGCTGTCTCAAGTGGGTTGTCCGCCGGCAACTCTTTGCCTAGTGCTCCAGGATCCATCAATGAACTGACAAAAAAAGCAATCGAAAGGAAACAACAATCGCAATGAAAATAGGAAAATAATAGGATGTGAGAATCGGTCAGTGCTTCGCAAAAAGAAGATTATTGGAATGAAAATATAGCAGTATAACTGATTCGCCCACCTTTCCTCCGTTGGTAGAGAAGAAAAATGGCAGAAGTGAGTAGCCTGCAGTGAGGTTTTCTTCAAGAAAGGGAAGAAAGGGCTTGAACGAGCGTTCCAATGAAATGATGGTTGCTTCATCCAGTCCAACTTGGAGGCCACCTTACCACTGCTAGTAAAGGTGTGGGTTTTGTCACACCGGGGTAACAAGTGAGTCTCGACTGTAGCACCTCGCTGTGATTTGGTGGATGGCACGCGGGCCCGGATGCTTTGAAATGTCCCACATGTAGATAGAGCGGCTAGTCATATAGGAGTGCTCAATATTGTGCACTGCGACCAAGGCGGAGAGGAAAACGAAAGAACTACGTAATTAATTCATGAGTTTAATTAGGGTAGTTTTGTAAAGTACGAGATACATTCCTCCAATAGCAAAATGCCTTGCTTCATGAGATTGAGATTTGATCCCTATAAACCGGAAGGGAGGGGGTACTGCACACGGTGTAGTCTAGTCACTTGTTTTTTTTTTGAGCCGAAGTCTAGTCACTTGTTGAAATCTCTAGAAAGGGAAATACTCCTTTCTGGTTTACAGGTCTATACTCCCTCCGTCCAGGTGCATAAGGCATCTAACCAAATCCAGGAATTCCAATAATATAAGTCACTACATTTAGCTAGTCCGGTGTGGAGTAATTAATTTTGTGTCCAGTACACATAGCAAGGCACATACGTAGGCTAGTCATTGCAAACGGCCGTGCATGCAACCCACAAGACATAATTATCGTACGCGCATGCAAACGGCCAGGCTCCATGGTTGGCTGCCCAAGTGCATTGCCCCAAACAGTGCAATGAATTCACATATAAACACGCGCTAATTAATTTTCTCTGTCCAATCCATACGCACCTAGGTCGCGCTGCACCTTCTTAAATGCCCTATACACCTGGACGGAGGGAGTACTACTCCCTCCGTCTAGGTGTCTAAGTCATCTTACAAAAACCAAATAGTCCCAAAACACTTAGGCGCGATGCATTAACTTCTACCTTGTTTCTTGTTTATTGACATACATATCAACCAATAAGAGATGAGAGATGTGCATGCTTTTAATGACTTGCAATGGCTAGTTCATTGCATGGAATGCTATTAATTAGCAAATAAACATTGATGACCCCAGGAGGAAACGGTGCTAAGTGCGTGGACCTGTGCAGAATGAGTATCAACCAATGGATAATGGAGTTTAATTGCTAAACAATAGCAATTTTGTCTCATGCAAGAGCCTGGCTAGTACTCCAAGGAACCGCACCACGTGAGTGTTCGCAACTGCCACGTTTGGTTTGCACTTGGCTCTTCGCCTCTTCGAGAAGACGAACAATGATGTTACTCCTACTTCTACAGTATCGAATCCACTGCTGCATGTCCGTCCACCTCGTGCGGGAGGATAGCGTGTAGCGAAAGCTTCTACTTACTGCTCCTGCCTTTGCATCCATGACAGGTGGGCCCAACAGGTGGTTGGCCCACCTGTCATGCAGCCAAAGGCAGGTGCAGTTAAGGCACCGGAGCTCAGTCCGCGAGGGAGAGGGCGTCGTAGTAATCAAATTTCTCGGTCTTGTACGAGTTAACGCGACACATCAAAGCACTGCACTTGATAAAAGTCTTTTTACACATTTCAAATGGGCTACTTCATATGTAGGAGTAGACATATTCTGCTTCGTATGTACTCCCTCAGTTCCAAAATATAAGTCTTTTTAGAGATTTCACTATGAACTACATACGAAACAAAATGAGTGAATCTACACTCTAAAATATGTCTATATATATCCGTATGTAATTTGTAGTTGAATCCCTAAAAAGACTTACATTTAGGAACGGAGGGAGTAGTCAGTTGTTGCAATCTCTAAAAAGATTTATATTTGGAAACGGAGGGAGTACAACGCATGCATGCATGCCGTGACTTTCCTTTTGATACTTGCATGTGTTGATTTGATGCACCTTGCCAAATTTTGACTATAAATTTAACTAACTAAATTTTCATGCATGTCACAAAAAATCACGGGGCTGTTTGGATTGTGACTATGTTTGTCTTATGTTGCCACATTATTTTTCCGACACAAGCCACACTTGCCTAACCTGAGTTGCTCAAATTGTTAGACACACTTTGGCTTGCCTAAGGGAATCTTGCCATAACTTTTGTGTCTATGACATGTGCGGTTCACTACTAATAAAAAAATTATTGTCTTAGGTGTGGCTAATAAAAAATACTTATATTTAGGAACGGAGGGAGTAGAAAATATAAATAATAATGCATGTTGGGGCAACCCACGTTCCCGCTAATTTTAGCCGTGGGCTTGTTCACAATTTTTATGAGGGGGTGGTTGTTCATTTAATGGAGGGACTTGTAGTACCAGAATTGAACGATACAAAGTGCGACCTGGCACACCGTAACACCAGTTGGAACAAGCGGGTAGCTATCTCAAAAAACAATCAACAACTAAAAAACGGTGACCTGGCATGTAGTAGTACACAATTTTAAACAATTGTTTTGATGGAGTGAAAAAGGAAAACTACCCCACTACTTATATATAGGTCGGAGCCTCCGCGCTTGCTTGCTAGGGCTGCTCTATTCACACACTCTCATCCTCTCCAGATCTAAACAAGATAGGGGTAGTAACACTGTCTTTCTCCCTTCAAAAAACACTGGCTTTCTATCCTCACCGCTGGTGACAGATCTGGATGTATCCCCCTCCGCCGGTGACAGCGAGGGAGGAGACCCACTGCCGGCTGCACCGTTATCTCTGGCCGAGCGCAGGTGCGGGAGGTCCTCCGATCCCTTCGTCGTTGCCTGTGGGCGGATCCGGCCTCCCGCCGCCCACCTATCCACATCCCGACGACCTTCAGGTATATCTTCGTTCGAAACCGCCTTAGCTCTACTTCCCCAGCTCGCTACGTCGCTGCATGTGCATCATTTTCTACCTCTCAGCCCCTCTCGATCGGATAGTCCAACGTCACCTATTTTTTTTCTTCTATTGTTAGAGGTAAAGCTACTTCATGGAGTCGAATCTTGTACTCCCTCCATCCGAAAATACTTGTCATTGAGATAAAGTGGGGGTGGGGGAATTTAGTATGTACATCGGACTTGGTACAAACAGGAAGGAAAGGGGATGAAAGTAGTATAGACTGGTCATCCAACCGGTCTCTTGGTCGAAAAGGGAAATATAGGGGTAACGCTGTACACAGTGGTATGACTAGGACTAGATTTGTTATCCACACATAGGAGTAGGTGGCTAGAGTGAACAAAAATGGGACCAACCCAGATATGTTTCTTGGATGTTTGTTTCTCGGGGCAACAAACTATGAATCACCACTTTATGCCCCTGTTTATGTACATGGTGCTATACTGTTGGTGCACCCACTGTCCCATGCCCTTATACCAAATATTTAGGCTCCGGTCGGAATAAAGGGGCAGGAAACATAGGTCTTGATGAAAATAGAGGAATAGGAAAGGAATGAAGGTATAAAACTATGGAACATCGAACCAGAGAAAACTCTCAAGAGAATGTGTTCGGATGGACTACGAAATGTACAGATTTGTTTTTTTAGAGTAGCATGCTTGGAAGTAGGAGATGCTATTTGGTTATTCAGCTGCACAGTGACTACTCTTGTCCTCACCTCACGTACCACACATAGGTTTATTGTTTTTATTCCGGCAAACACAGCACAGCAACGTGTCTAACGCATGGCAACGAGCGCCTGCCTCGGGCTTCCGCCCAAAAAATGAGCAGCGTGTGGATGTTTCTAATCCAATAGAATCAGTACTACCAGACCAGCTTTACTATGAAACATTATTCACCTTTCTCGTGTTCTGAACGGTTGGACGGGAAAGAATACCATAGGAATTGTGTTCCTACAAAAATCCTGCACCAAACCTGTGAACCGAACGCAGCCATAGTTGTTCTTAATATAATGTCCCTGGTAAAAATGAAGCCATGCCACTGTTCTTGCCTGTAATTATTTGGGACTCTGACAAGTTTAGCCAAATGTTTTTGCCTGTAATTGTTTGAGACTCTGACTGTTTCCTCTGTGCCTTTTTGTGCAAACAGGGATATCCAATTCACCTGGTTGCTGTTGTGACCTTTTGGTGCACTGCACAAAACTCTTCTTAAAAGAAGTGACTTTTGTGCTGTTTAACTGGACTGTCAGATGGAACAGTTGGTTCATTTTGGTGGAACTGCACAAAGGGAGATCTGTGTTCCAATCCTCATCATCCATATTGGCGCCATAACCTTCCTTTAGGTAAGAATGATATTTAATGCATGTGTTCATCTCTATTTTCCGACTGCCATGAGAAAATAATGTTGTTTTTTACTAGTACACTTGTACTCCCTCACTGACAAAACCAATTCTGAATTAGAAGGCCAATCATGTACTTGGTTTCACCAACTGGTGAGGAGAAAGAGAAACAGAGCATGAAGAGGAAGAAGAAGAAGAATAAACAGTGCCAAGGCGATCTTGCTGAAGCCAGAGGCCTTAGTCGAGGCTATTCAAGGGCTCCGGCAACGACTACCTTACATTTTAGTGGAACTACACAAGACAATACAATGAACTGTATCCTAGTCAGTGCTTTAACTCTGCTGGAAGTTCTTGATAATCTTTCGATATAATCTCAGCACTGGTAAACAAGAGTGATTTCAACCATACATTTGAAGTGCACAAAAATATATACTATTGTGTGATTCCAGTGAGTGCTTTATCATCTCTTATGGGACTACATGAATAAGCTTTTTTTCTCAGGTTGGTACGGGCCTAAGGCCTTCATCCATATTAGTTTGCTATCATCTCTATTTGTATCGTGCTACTGTCATGAGAAACTCCTTTATGTTTGCACTTTTAAGTTTTGCAACCTATGATAAATGGCAATGCTTTGAGTGTTGAGTTGAGCTAATTGGCACTGATTAAATAAACTAATACCTCTCTTTAAGCAAGACAACTATGTTGCTAACTTTACCCATTAAGATAATGAGGGTGCTTCTATTTGTTAGTGTATGTTTCATCAACTAGTCCCACTATTACAGTAATCTCACTCTCTCAATATATGTGCCAACAGGGATGCTCGATTTTGGTGGAACTGCACAAAAACTTTGGGTGCTTCATTGCCTCGACAGCTTCCGTCCTTTCCTGTCAGTCGCTAATCTCCGCTTGCTTTCTTCCTTTGCTGTCAGTCGCTTAGCTTATCTGGGCTTCCAGTCAAAGGAAATAGCAATTGATATGCTACCTCACACAGGTTGGTACTGGTCTTTATCCTGATTATTATGCCTGTCATATGTATTGGTAATTTGGTATTGTACTACTGTTTGCCGATTTCATAAAGGAGTAATTTGGAGCCTGAACTCGCAGGCAAATCATTACATCAGGTGATGTCAGTAGAACTGCACAAAATGATCAGATGGACAGGTACTTATGCTGCTGCTATGTACTCCAAAGTTCACTCATACAAGCATCGATGTTGACAAGAAGTGCCTATATTCATTCAAGTATCAACGGACGTCAACCAATTGTCAAACTCCAAGTATTAGGAGAGTGAACGCCAAAAATATTGCTTGGTGCATAGACCAGAAAAACGCAGTCCAGTCTTTGGTCCCAACTTGTGCCTTTTGGTTATCGGCACATATGGTAGCGAACTATATGGCATGGAGTCTAAAGATTCCAGACAAGTTGGTTGACGCGTATATTCATCTGGCACTTAATCAGTCTGCACGCCAAGGATGCTCCATTTCAGTTGAACTGCACAAAAAATTTGGGTGGTTCATTTTCTCAACCGCCTCCTTTCTCGTCTGCAATGTAGAATTTTGGCGAGATACAGGACCAAGATGAGCCAGTAAACTAATTGGATTAAAGTAGTGGCCAAGTTGCTCAAACCTCCCTCGGCACGAGGCCACTATTTGAGGATAAACCTACAAGTTCAGATTGTCTGTGCTGCCTCTTATGTACTCGAAAGTTTACTCGTACAAGAACTAATTTTAGCAAGAAGTACCTCTGATTGAACACCATTTACCAGTCTATACCCTAGGTAATTAAAGTTCGTCCATGGATCATATTGGTTGTGATCTGAATCATTTGGATGCATAAACATACTGAACATGTGTATATCTGAATATTTTTGTGAATTATGTATGAATATTGTCGTGTGATCTATCAATCATTTGGATGCATAGATATGCTGAGCTTGTGTATATATGAATCTTTTGAGTTGTTGATAGTGAATGCTGGCTATGAATATGAACGTGTCCTGTGAACCTGAGTTTGATATGAATTGCAACAGAACCAGTTATAACCCTTCTCCTCCTCTCAATCTATGACTCCACTTCCGCGTTTTCCCATCTCCGATTCGTTCCCGTCCGGGGCCTCGCCATCGTCCACCGCCTCGTTGTGTTCGGTGCGGCGTGGTCAACAAACAAGAGTCGTCAGAAGAGGACTGTACATGGAGAGCCTGACGGCTGGGACCCACGAGGTCCATGGTCGCACGCAAGGAAAGTTCCTCCTTATTAAGCTGAAAAAAAATGTTTCCTCCACCTGACAGCTGGGACCCAACGGCTGTATCTTCGCACAGAAGGAAGTGCCTCCTTGTTTTGTGAAAAAAATTATTCATCCCGTTGACAGCTGGGACCCGTCAGATTTAGTGACTGACTTGTGGGCCTACTAAGCGGACGTGTACGCACGGCTTGGTCAACTTAATCAACAAATGATTCTAGCAGCTGGACCGTTGGATGTTAATCCAACAGCCGTGCTCCTTCTTCAACCTCTGTTCTTGCTCCTGTCTCCCGTGGGTGGCACCGCGGCTATCCTGCTGCGCACCCGAACCAGTGAAGTTTCCCAGTACTCTCCATCTACGACTCCACCACCCCGTCTTCCCAATCTCCGGGTCGTTCCAGTCTGGGTGTGTTCGGCATGGTGTGGTCAATGTGGTCAACAACCGAGAGTCATCGGAAGATGACTGTACGTGAGAGGCTGACAGTGGGGACGCACCACGCCCATGGACGCATGCATGCAACGGAACGCGGTGAGGTCAACGTGGTCAAGGAACGACTTCCATCGGAAGTATACTGTACGTGGAGAGTCTCAGCTGGGTCCACAGCCGCAGCAAGTAAGTGCCTCCTTATTTTGCAAAAAATAATGATTCCTCCAACTAATAGCAGGGACCCACTGGACGGGCCACCGTATTTTGCAAAAAAAATGTTTGCCCCCTGACTGCTGGGACCCACCTGACGGGCCACCGTATTTCGCAAAAAAACGTCCCCCCCCCCCCCCCCCGCGCTGTCAGCTCGGACCCACCGGAAGTGCCTCCTTATTATGCACAAACAAATGAATACTCCCCCTGCTAGCTGGGACCCACCTTGGTGGGAGGCTGACTTGTGGGCCTACTAAGTTGACTGGGACGAAGGGCTTTGTCAACTTAGTCAATATGAACGATTCTAGCTCCAGTGATCGTACGATGTCCATCCAACGGCCGTAGTGCTTCTTCAACCTCTGGTCTTCTTGCTCCAGCCGCCCAAACCAGCGCCGGTCATGCCTCATGCTCCTGCCTCCCGTGGCCGGCTGTGCTGCCGCGGAGGACTCACCGCCCCCCACTATTCCCACCGCTGGCAAGGCCCTGCAGCGACAGCAGCCTCACACCGCAGCCGAACCAATGAACCCTCGTACTCCTCTCCGCGCGGGCTTCCACTGCCACGTCTTCCCCGGCTCCGTGTCGTCCCCTTCCTAGGCCTCGCCGTCGTCCACCGCTATGGTGCTCTCCACGCGGTGTGGTCAACATGGTCAAGGAACGACTTCCATCGGAAGAGTACTGTACGTGGAGAGGCGGACAGCTGGGTCCATGGCCACAGCCCAGTATTTTTATGATTTGCCAAGTAAGCCACTTTGTGAGGCCTGTTGGACTGCAAATCTTTCAAGACGAGGAGAGCTTTCATTCGGCTGGCCGAGAAAATGGCCCATCAGTAATGAGAAATGGGTTGTACATTTTTAAAACACATCAAACCGGCCATTAGTTTCAAATATCTTTTTTTTATTTCGAGATTTTAAATTACACTAATTTTTATGCGTGGAGAATTTGTTGGATTTTATAATGATATACATTTATTTTTAAATTAGTTTGAATGTGAGTCAAAATTTTGGGATTAAAAACAGTTCAGACCGCACCAAAATATGCAAAATTTCGTATAATTTTTTAACCGTGGCAAGAGTATGGGTTGTAATGCTAACAAAAAGAATATGGGCTCCAAAAAAACCTTAAGAATTAGCAAATGGGTTGTAAATTATTAGAAATAATGGCAGATGGGTTGTATGCTGTTTTCAACAGATTTGAGGCTTTCCTAAAAAAAGGTTGACGCACAAGCAGTGACTGTTGGATTGCCATCCAGCGGCCGTCGTGGTTCTTCAATCTCTGCTCTTCCTGCTCCAGCCGCTCAAACAAGCGCCGATGGGACTTCCTGCTCCCTCCTCCCCGCGACCGGCTGTGCTGCCGCGCAGGCCTCACCGCCCCATCGTACTCCCATCGCTGGCCTAGTCATCCCTCTACTCACCCACACCTGCTGTTATTCATCGGCGACGGCAGACGAACCAGTAAACCCCCGTACAGTCATACTCCCCTCCGTGTGGGAAACAACTACCGAGTCTTCCCTGCCTCCGTGTCGTTCCTTTCCTAGGCCTCGCCGTCGTCCACCGCCCTGGTCTCTCAGCGCGGCCTGGTCAACGTGGTCAACGACCGACATGCATCTGAAATGGACTGTACGTGGAGAGGCCGACAGCTGGGTCCACGGCCACACGCAAGGAAATGCCTCCTTATTACGCGCAAAATAATGATTCCTTCACCTGACATCAGGGACCCACCAGCTATATCTTCGCACGCAAGGAAGTGTCTCCTTATTACGCACAAAAAAAATGAATACTCCGCCTGTTAGCTGGGACCCAGTATAGTGGCAGGCTGACTTGTGGGCCTACTAAGTTGACGGGGACGGAGGGCTTTGTCAACTTAGTCAATAATATGCACGATTCTAGCTCCAGTGACCGTACGATGTCCATCCAACGGTCGTAGTGCTTCTTCAACCTCTGGTCTTCTTGCTCCAGCCGCCCAAACTAGCGCCGGTCGTGCCTCGTGCTCCTGCCTCCCGTGGCCGGCTGCGATGCGGCGGAGGCCTCACTGCCCCCTACTACTCCCACTGCTGGCCAGGCCATCCCTCTACTCACCCACACCCCCTGTTATTCTGCGACGACGGCAGCCTCACCCTCGTACTCCTCTTCGCGTGGGCATCCACTGCTGCGTCTTCCCCAGCTCCGCGTTGTCCCCTTCCTAGGCCTCGCCATCGTCCACCACCGTGGTGCTCTCGGCGCAGCGTGGTCAATGTGGTCAATGACTGACTTCCATGGGAAGAGTACTGTGCGTGGAGAGGCTGACAGCTGGGTCCACGGCGGCCGCAAGGAAGTGCCTCCTTATTACGTACAAAATAACTATTCCTCCACCTGACAGCAGGGATCCACCGGACGGGCCACCAGTATTTCGTGAAAAAGACTTTTCCCCCTGACTGCTGGGACCCACCAGCTACATCTTCGCATGCAAGGAAGTGCGTCCGGGCAAAAAAAAAAACCAAAACGATTCGCCCCCTGACTGCAGGGACCCACCAGCTACATCTTCGCTGGCAAGGAAGTGCGTGACAGTCGGGACCCACCTGGTCGAAGCATACGTAGCGTTGTCATTCTGGTCGCAAAAGTGTACGTACATACTGGTCGATGTAGAGGCACGCACTTGTCGTAGTAGAGGCGCGCATGTGTCGATGTAGAGGCGCGCACGTAGCATGTACATGTACGTACAACGGCGAGCGTGTAAGAAAGAAAATACGGCCACGTATGTACATACGGGCAGGGTCTCGAACGCCTACTCGCGCATACGTACATGGCTGGGTCGGAACAAAGAAATAGCGTCGTCGTGTTCATAGGGAGCCAACGAAATGTGTCGTGTTCATGGGGAGGCAACGGAATGCTCGTGTTCATCGGGAGGCAACGGAACGCGTGGGAGCCAACCGGCTTGGACGGAACAGGCGATGGAAACGAGGCCTGGCGTACCGCACAACGGAGGAAACAGACATCCTACGTTCGGAACGGAGTCCTGTTGATCGGGAGGGGTGTGGCGTACCGCAAAACGGAGGAAACGGACCTCCTACGGCCGAAATGGGGGTCCTGTTGATCGGGAGCGGTGTGGCGTACCGCAAAACGGAAGAAACGGATCTCCTACGGTCGAAACGGGAGTCCTGTTGATCGGGAGGGGTGTGGCATACCGCAAAATGGACGAAACTGACCTCCTACGGTCGAAAGGGGGGTCCTATTCATCGGGAGGGGTGTGGCGTACCGCAAAACGGGACTCCACAGGATACTGTTCATCTCCACGGGCTACCGTCGACCTCCTCCAGCCTCCACGGGCTACCGTCGACCTCCTCCAGCCTCCACGGGCTCCTGCTCATCCAGCCTCCACTGCGCGCTACTCCACCGTCTACTGTTCATCCAGCCCTCCACCGTCTACTGTCCATCCAGCCCTCCAAACCACGGGGTCCTGTTCAACCACCCCTCCACGATCACCCCTCCACCGTCTACTGTTCATCAAGCCCTCCACACCACGGGGTCCTGTTCATCCAGAGGCAACGCCGCCGCTTACTGTTCATCCAACACCCCCCCCCCGCAATGCTCACTGTTCATCCAATCGATCGGCTTCAGTTAGCAGCAGTAGCGAAGGAATCGCTCCATCGAGTTCAGTTAACAGCCATCGATCGATCGCCCGGGTTCAGTAACGCGTAGCCTGCAGTGCAATCGCTTGGGTTCAGTTGGAGCCCAACGTCTAGCTCGGGTTCAGTTAGAGCCAACGCCTCGCACGTGTACGAGAGAAACACGCATCGCTTGGCCCCCGACCTCTCACCGTAACCGGCAACTCCCCGAAATTTTCCTCCCCCTCGCTTCTACCACGGTTTTTTCCGTCATGGACGGCCCAAAGAATGTCAAGCAGCTGCGTCGCCGGCCCGTCCACGACGAAAAGCCCATTTTCTGTCATAATTTTTTGTCATAGAAGTAGGAGCCCATCACATCTATGATGATACCGGGTTTGTCACAATTATCGTCATAGAAGTGTCATATGTATGACAGGAAAAAAAATTGTTCGGCCCAAAATGTCACGGATGTGTCTTTTTTTTGTAGTGTACCCGGCTCTCCCCGACCGACTCTTGAGATGACATCTTGCTCTAAATCTGCTGCAAAAACAACTCAAAACAAAAACAGGAAATTTTGTCGTGCTACGATGGTCAAAACCTTTGGGAGATTATATAATGAATTTTTACCGACCAAAAGAAGTATTGTGCAAGAAAACGGAGTCCGGAGGGCACACAAGGTGGCCACAAGGTAGGGGCGCGCCCTCCACCCTTGTGGTCTCCTCGTGCCTCTTTCGGACTACTTTTAATTTTTCCTAATTATTTAAATATTCCAAAACGGAGAAAAAAATGCTATTATAACAGTTTTGGAGTCGATTTACTTACCGTACCACATACCTATTCCTTTTCAGATTCTGAAACATTCTGGAAAGTGTCCCTTATGTACTCCTTCGGTGTTACAGTGTCAATTATATTGGTCTCAACATTTATGGGATTACCTGAGATATAATGTTTGATTCTTTAACCGTTTACCACCTTCGGATTTATGCCTTCGGCGTTGTTGATTTTTATTGCACCGGAATGATAGAACTCCTCGATAATGTAAGGACCATCCCATTTAGAGAGAAACTTTCCTGCAAAAAATCTTAAACGAGAGTTGTATTGCAAAACATGATCATCTCACGCTTTTCTATCCTCTTGTCATGCCATCTTTTAATCTTTTCTTTAAACAACTTGGCATTCTCATAGGCTTGGGTTCTCGATTCATCAAGCTAATGCCAAATAACTTCTTCTCACCGGCAAGTTTGAAATCACAATTGAGCTCTTTAATAGCCCAATATGCCTTATGTTCTAGTTTGAGAGGTAAGTGCCAAGCCTTTCCATGAACCATTTTATACGGAGACATACCCATAGGATTTTTATAAGCAGTTCTATAAGCCCATAATGCATCATCAAGTTTCTTGGACCAATTCTTTCTAGATCTATTAATAGTCTTTTGCAAAATCAATTTAATCTATCTATTACATGATTCTACTTGACCACTAGACTGAGGATGATATGGAGATGCAATTCTATGGTTGACATCATACTTAGCAAGCATTTTCCAAAAGCACAATGAATAAAATGTGAACCACCATCAGTCATTAAATATCTAGGGACTCCAAACCTCAGAAAAATAACTTCTTTATGCATCTTAATAGAGGTGTTATGAGTAGCACTACTAGTTGGAAAGCTTCTACCCACTTAGTAACATAATCTATAGCAACTAGAATATGTGTGTACCCATTAGAGGAAGGAAAAGGTCACATATAATCCAGGCCCCAGACATCAAATGGTTCGATAACAAGTGAATAATTCATATGCATTTCGTTACGTCTACTAATATTACCAATACTTTGGCATTCATCATAAGACAAGACAAACTTACGAGCATCCTTGAAGAGAGTGGGCCAATAAAAACCGGATTGCAATACCTTATGTGCAGTTCTATCTCCAGCGCGGTGTCCTCCGTAAGCCTCGGAGTGACACTTGTGTAGGATATGTTCCAGTTCATGCTCGGGTAAACTTCTAATAACATCATCTACTCCTTCTCCTTCTTTATACAGGTGTGGGTCATCCCAAAAGTAATGTCTTAAATCATAGAAAAACTTTTTTCTTTTGCTGATATGTGAAACTCGGTGGTATAAATTTAGCAACAATGTAATTAGCATAATCAACATACCATGGAGTATTACGAGAAGCATTTATGAAAGCTAATTGTTCATCAGGAAAGCTATCATCAATAGGAAGTGAGTTATCAAGAACATTTTCTAACCTAGACAAGTTGTCTAGGTTTAGCATCTTTCTTTTCCATAAGGTATTTAATAGAAGTATGATCAGTGTGAACAGTTACTTTGGAATGAACAACGTAAGATCTAAACTTCTCACAAACGAAAACAACTGCTAAAAATTCCTTTTCAGTAGTAGCATAGTTTCGCTGGGCAGTGTCTAGAGGTTTACTAGCATAATGGATAACATTCATTTTCTTATCAACTCTTTTCCCTAAAACAACACCAACAACATAATAAATAGCATCATACATAATTTCAAAGGGTAAATTCCAATCAGGTGGTTGAACAATAGGTGCAGAAATCAAGGCTTTCTTAAGTATTTCAAGTGCTTCTACACAATCATCATCAAAAACAAAAGGAACATCTTTTTGCAAGAGATTAGTGAGAGGCCTACAAATGTTAGAGAAGTCTTTAATAAATCTCCCATAGAAACCAGCATGACCAAGGAAACTTCTTATACCTTTGATATCTTTAGACACTGCATCTTTTCAATATCATCTACTTTAGCTTTATCAACTTCAATTCCTTTTTTACAAATTTTATGCCCCAAGACAATACCTTCATTAACCATAAAGTGGCACTTCTCCCAATTCAAGACAAGATTAGTTTCTTCACATCTCTAGAAAACTTGATCAAGGTTTCTTAAGAAATCATCAAAAGAAGTTCCATAAACGGAGAAATCATCCATAAAAACCTCAACAATATTTTCACAAAAGTCAGAGAATATAGGAGTCATACATCTTTGAAAGGTAGCAGGTGCATTGCATAAACCAAAAGGCATAGGTCTATAAGCAAAGGTACCGAAAGAGCAAGTAAAAGTTGTGTTTTCCTGATCATCTTTTGACACAGGTATTTGAGAAAAAACAGAATAACCATCTAGAAAGAAAAGTGTGTATGTTTGGATAGTCTTTCTAGCATTTCATCAATAAAAGGTAGAGGGTAATGATCTTTTCTAGTAGCTTTATTTAATATGCGAAAATCAATTACCATTCTATAACCTGTAACAATTCTTTGTGCGATCAATTCATTCTTATCATTAGGAACAACAGTAATACCTCCCTTCTTAGGACACAATGAATGGGACTTACCCAATTACTATCAGCAATAGGATAAATTATACCTTCCTCCAGAAGCTTTAGTATTTCATTTCTTACCACTTCTTTCATCTTAGGATTTAACCGTCATTCATGATCAACAACTGGTTTAGCATCAAGCTCCAAATTAATTTTGTGCTGACATAGAGTGGGACTAATGCCCTTAAGATCATCAAGAGTATATCCAATAGCGGCATGGTGCTTCTTCAGAGTTTTCAATAATTTCTTTTCCTCATGCTCTGTAAGGTTAGCACTATTAATAACAGGATATATCTTCTTTTCATCAACATAAGCATATTTCAAAGTATCAGGTAATTATTTAAGCTCAAACACGGGATCACCCTTGGGTGGAGGAGGATCCCCAAGGATTTCAACAGGAAAATTGTGTTTCAAAATAGGTCATTGATTAAAGAATATTTCATCTATTTCCCTTCTTTCATTCATAAACATGTCATTTTCATGGTCTAGCAAATATTGTTCTAAGGGATCAATAGGAGCCACGGCAATAGAAGCAAGAGCAATAATTTCATCCTTACTAGGCAATTCTTTATCATGGGGTTGTCTATGAAATTTAGAGATATTAAAATCATGAGACATATCCCTTAAACCAACAGTAACAATATCTTTCTCACAGTCTATCTTAGCATTAACAGTGTTCAAGAAAGGTCTACCAAATATAATAGGACAAAAATCATCTTGTGGGGAAGCAAGAACAAGAAAATTAGTAGGGTATTTTATTTTTCCACACAAGACTTCAACATCTCTAACGATCCCAATTGGCGAAATAGTATCTCTATTGGCAAGCTTAATAGTAACATCAATATCTTCTATCTCCGCAGGTGCAATATCATTCACAATTTCTGGGTATAAGGTATAAGGTATTACACTCACACTAGCTCCCACATCACATAAGCCATGATAACAATGATCTCCTATTTTAACAGAAACAACAGGCATGCCAACAACAGGTCTATATTTATCTTTAGTATCGGGTTTAGTGATTCTAGTAGCTTCATCACAGAAATAAATAACATGACCACTAATATTATCAACCAAGAGATCTTTAACCATAGCAATACTAGGTTCAACTTTAATTTGTTCAGGGGGTGTAGGTGTTCTAGTATAACTCTTATGAACCACAGTTGAAGCTTTAGCATGATCCTTTATTCTAACAGGAAAAGGTGGTTTCTCAAAATAATCAGTAGGAACAATAGGATCAACATTATAGGCAATAGTTTCTTCTTCAACTTTAAGGGGTTCTACTATTTTTACTTCAATGGGAGGATGATATTTAAACCACTTCTCCATAGGGAGATCAACATGAGTAGCAAATGATTCACAAAAAGAAGCTACTATCTCATAGTCAAGTCCATATTTAGTGCTAAAATCACGAAAGGCATCGGTATCCAAAAAAGATTTAACACAATCAAACTTAAGCTTTATACCTGACTTGTAACGACCCGAACCTGATAAGATTCAATGTCTCTGTGCTCACTGTGCTAGTCCCTGGATCAATAGCTAGCACACACAGTACAAGATGTAATATCAAGAATAAACCACATGTCATAATATTACATCGTAGATCCAGAATTTAATATAATACATACCTGCATATCTCAAGGCTAGCTCATAACAAACATACAGCGAAAAAGCAAATAAAATCTCCATGAAGTCCATCAACACCACAGGAAAATGTCAAGTATAGACATCGTAACCCTACATCGCATCACTCAATCGTCATATAAAATATGCAACATGAAACGTTGCAGCCACGAATGGTCAATACTTTGAATGTATTGGCAAGGAATGATATAACAAACCTATATCTACATGCATGGTATATCAAAAGAATGGGTGGTGGTTTGTTTTGTAGAAAAGCTAATTTTTCCCTGATAACTACATAATATAATAGTCATATTTTAATTATGTATTGCTACAATTAAATACATATGGTTGAATTGGGCAATCCAATTCCAACCTATACCCATCATTAAGTTTCCCATCAAGTTTTATTAATTGTATCATCTGCCAAGATCATCCAACAACTATAATGGCATGGTCGCTCAAATTTGTCCATGATCGGGGACACGGCTAATCATGATCAGTTTTTACACTCTGCAGAGGTTTGCACACTTTACCCACTAGACCCAACCCGAAGATTGAGACAAAGTCTTTCAGAAGTAGTCACCTCCACCAACTGGCAGCCGGTACACCTACTCATATCTACATCTGCTAGCTTACCTGGGCAAGGATCCCACGACCGACCTACTCAACTAAGTCAGAGCCCATTTAGCTAGTGGTTGCGCATGGAAGCTACTAGTCACTAAGTCTGTCTGATATTCTTGAGCCTGGACGGCACCCACTTACATTTAGAGGGTATAAACCATGATGTTCTTGAAACCACCCAGCAATATTGTTCGGGCACACTTAGCCATGGTACTTGTCCTTAGAAAGGGAAACAAGAAACCATGATGCAACCCTGTCCGTCCAGAGGTGAATTATCTATACTCAAGTTATGTTATATATAGTCCTCACATAATCTCGATGCATGCACAAACCAATTCCCGTCTACATAGCATAGCAAGAGTACAACTACCACGATCTACAATAAGGCCATACTAAGCTGAATCTCAATAGCAATAACATGCTACCATAATTATCCTACACAATTAAATAATAGGATGAAGGATGATCAAGGTGTAACTTGCCTAATATGTTTGATAAAGATCGTCGCACTCAAATTCCTCATAATTCTACTCGTCACACTCCGAGCAATCTATTGCAATAAAAAAACTCAAATCAATAACCATGCCATACAGAAGAGCCAAAAGAACAAAAAAAATATGGCAAGGTTAAGCAAAATCAATATATATATATATATATATGCTTAATATATAATATAGGGTCTTTAGGTGCTATAAGATGATGGGGGGAAGGAAATCAACTCACAAGAGTTAAATAGAAGAATAGTTATGCCATAAACAAGAGTATAGTGGAGATGTAATGGAATAGGTTCAGAAGTGCTTGGAAAACAACATAAATGTAGTATGACATATTGAATATGACATAAGAGTTCATTTGTAAAAGAATTGACTCGAAAAGGAACACTACAACACAAATTATAGTGAGATGATGTTTGAATTGAATTTTAATTCAAAACAAGACAAAGAATATTTGAATTTTGCATATAGTGGATGTGATCAAGTATTTGGTATAAGTGTTTCATAGGCAAAAGGAATCAATTGGAAAGGTGTCATGGTTCACCCGATAAGATCAAATGGAGTTTCGAATTAAAATTTGAATTGCTCAAACTTGATAAGTTCAAAAGTTGAAAATTATGATTCTAATCGATAGTTATGATCAGCAATAACACGTACGAAAAAGAATCGCTTAAATTGGATGTGTAGATCAAAATTTTTAGCTGAAACTATGTTTGGACAGATTTTGTTATAAACTCTGTCGTGGCAGCGTTTTGGACATGCGGTTGATGTGTTGTGCGGGTGCCACGTGGCAGTCTGTGATTCATCAAAAGATGTCATGTGCATGGCGTGCTCACCTGAAGCAGAGGGAATGGTGGCGGCTACCAGCGTTGGTGATGGGGTGGCTCCGGCGGTTTTCCGGCGACTGAGAGGTGACAGCGAGCGTGGCGCACCAACGGGTCACGAACTTGGGGTCCCCGACGTCAACTGCTTCATGGAGCGGTGGTGGTGATGCTCACGAAGTCCGGCGGCGTTGTGGAGCTTCGGCTCGTGCTGCGTGCGCTCGATGCGGTGCGCTGCGAGCGTTGAAACGGCATTAGGAAGATGTGGATCGATGTGGCCACATAGTTCACAAATAAATAGGGCCGAGGAGGCTTACTGACGATGACATCGACCGGAAAAGCATGGTCAGCCGACGGAACTTGGGGAGGTTCATAAGAACGAAAATCAAAGGGGGTCTCGAGCGGAGATCACGGGAATCGGGCGAGGGGAAGAATCGGGAGCACACGATGCCCACGGATCGGAGCGACGGGTTCGGGGTCGCATGAATCGCCAGGAGTCCGATCTGGGCATGGCGGCGCTATCGTGCACGAACAGGAGACCGAGCAGAGGTAGGAGACACGTGCGGGGCCCTTGTGTCGGCGGCAGAGAAAAAAAATGGGGGCAGGGAGGGGTGCCGGCGGTTGGGTGGGGTGCTGCTGGGCCTGCTGCTGCGTTTGTCGCGCGCGCGAGCGGCGGAGAAGAACTAGGCCGCCGGGGTAGCTGGGTAGGATAGGTTTAGATTTTCTATTCTATTTTATTTACAGAAATGATTTTGGCTTGGAAAATGTTCCAAAAAAATTTCAAAGAAAAAACCCAGAACAAGCACAAAACAAATATAGTTATATGTAGCTTGGTGAACATTTTCCCATCAAAAATACTTATATGAAAAACATATATTATTTTCGTACACTTTACTTTGGCACTTATAAAATGTCCCATTAAATATTTTTGAACTCCGGAGAAAAATTAGAATAACATGTAAATCATTTCCAACTCTTTTATGTTGAAGGAGTCATATTTCCTTCTCTCATATGATTTAATATTTTCGTTGGAATTGCTTTAAATATTCAAAATCCAAAATGGGAGAATATTCAATCAATCACCAATATTAATCTTTAAGGAAGTCGTGTCATCCTCTCTCATATTTGAATTGGAAATATTCTCAATATCCTCAAACCCAAAATAAGAACCGACTGAATAATTGGGAAGTCCTTTTATTCCCTCTTGTTTATTATTCATTTAAACTCCCAAAAGGTTCAAATCCTAGTCAAATTTAACTAACAACAAGCAACACAAGCAAAATTTTAAATTAATCCAATTTAAATTATTAACATTCCAAAATTTAGAATTTTGGGACGTTACATGACTCCTTTCCTTCGTCGAGTTCCCAATCTTCAGAGTTGCGTTTAATTCTTTCCAATAAGTCACATCTGAATTCAATAGTATTTTTCATAAAAGAACCAGTACAAGAAGTATCGAGCACGGATCGATCATTATGAGAAAGCCGAGAATAAAAATTCTGAATAATAATTTCTCTTGAGAGCTCATGATTGGGGCATGAATATAACATTGACTTAAGCCTCTCACAAGCTTGAGCGATACTTTCTCCTTCACGAGGCCAAAAATTATATATATATAATTTTGATCATGATGAACCAGATGCATAGGATAAAACTTCTGATGAAATTCCAATTTCAATCGGTAGTAGTTTCATGATCCAATATCATCACATAGCCTAAACCATGTCAATGCATTTCCCTTCAAAGATAAAGGGAAGACCTTCTTCTTGACAATATCCTCGGGCATACCTGCAAACTTAAATAATCTACAAACTTCATCCACATAGCTTAGGTGCATATCAGAATGTAATGTTCCATCTCCTGCATAAGGATTAGCTAGCAATTTCTCTATCACACCCGTAGGAATTTCATAATAAATATTTTCAGTAGGTGCAATAGGTTGAGGAGAAACTCTTTTCTCTTCCGGTCGAGGTGAAGATACCCCGAACAAGCCCCTCAAAGGATTATTTTCCATAGTAACAAGTAACAGTAAATTTCAGCACATTATATAAATGTTTCCTTACCAAAGGCGCTTCACTCCCCGACAACGGCGCCAGAAAAGAGTCTTGATGACCCACAAGTATAGGGGATCAATCGTAGTCCTTTTAATAAGTAAGAGTGTCAAACCCAATGAAGAGTAGAAGGAATTGACAAGCAGTTTTCAGCAAGGTATTCTCCGCAAGCACTGAAATTATTGGTAACATATAGTTTTGTGATAAGATAATTCGTAAGGGGTAACAAGTAACAAAAGCAAACAAGGTGCATCAAGGTGTCCCGATCCTTTTTGTAGCAAAGGACAAGCCTGGACGAACTCTTATATAAAGCAAAGCGCTCCCGAGGACACATGAGAATTATTGCCAAGCTAGTTTTCATCATGCTCATATGATTCGTGTCCGTTACTTTGATAATTTGATATATGGATGGACCGATACTTGGGTGTTGCCCTTCTTTGGACAAGCCTCTCACTTATGATTAACCCCCCCCCCCCTCGCAAGCATCGATAACTACGAAAGAAGAATTAAGATAAATCTAACCATAGCATGAAACATATGGATCCAAATCAACCCCTTGCGAAGCAACACATAAACTAGGGTTTAAGCTTCTGTCACTCTAGCAACCCATCATCTACTTATTACTTCCCAATTCCTTCCCCTAGGCCCAAATCATGGTGAAGTGTCATGTAGTCGAAGTTCACATAACACCACTAGAGGAAAGACAACATACATCTCATCAAAATATCAAACGAATACCAAATTCACATGATTACTTATAACAAGACTTCTCCCATGTCCTCAGGAACAAACATAACTACTCACAAAGCACATTCATGTTCATAATCAGAGGAGTATTAATTATCATTAAGGATCTGAATATATGATCTTCCATCGAATAAACCAACTAGCATCAACTACAAGGAGTAATCAACACTACTAGCAACCTACAGGTACCAATCTGAGGTTTTGAGACAAAGATCGGATACAAGAGATGAACTAGGGTTTGAGAGGAGATGGTGCTGGTGAAGATGTTGCTGGAGATTGACCCCCTCTCGATGAGAGGATCGATGGTGATAACAATGGCGATGATTTCCCCCTCCTGAAGGGATGTTTCCCCGGCAGAACAGCTCCGCCGGAGCACAAGATTGGTTCTGCCCAGGTTCTGCCTCAAGACGGCGGCACTTCGTCCTCAAAGCTTCCTTCTTATTTTTTCTAGGTCAAAGCACACCATATAGTAGAAGATGGGCGTAGGGGGGCTGCCAAGGGGCCTACAAGGACGGAGGGCGCGCCCAGGGGGTAGGGCGTGCCCTCCATCCTTGTGGATAGCAGGTGGGCCCCCTCTGGTGCTTTCTTCACCCAATATTTTTTATATTTTTCAAAAATATTCTCCGTGAAGTTTCAGGACTTTTAGAGTTGTGCAGAATAGGTCTCTAATATTTCCTCCTTTTCCAGTCTAGAATTCCAACTGCCGACATTCTCCCTCTTCATGTAAACCTTATAAAATAAGAGAGAAAAGGCATAAGTATTGTGATATAATGTGTAATAACAGCCCATAATGCAATAAATATCAATATAAAAGCATGATGCAAAATGGACGTATCATGCCGTAATAGTAGCGCGGTCACCCGCGCAACTGCTAGACAAAAAACCAGCGCTACTGCTAGGCTTTTCCCTAGTAGTGATACATAACTCATATAATACTATATCGTCAACGAACGTTAAGCATGCGAACCCTACGGGTTCGAGAATGATGTAGACATGATCGAGACACTTCTCTGGTCAATAACCAATAGCGGGACCTAGATGCCCATATTGGTTCCTACATATTCTATGAAGATCGTTATTGGTCGAACCTTTATGACAACATATGTAATTCCCTTTGTCTGTTGGCATGTTACTTTCCTGAGATTCGATCATCAGTATCTTCATACCTAGTTCAATCTCATTACCGACAAGTCTCTTTACAAATTCCGTAATACATCATGTTAAACCTAACTTATTAGTTACTTTGCTTGCAAGGCTTCTTATGATGTGTATTACCGAGAAGGCCCAGAGATACCTCTCTGATATTCGGAGTGACAAATCCTAATCTCGATTTATGCCAACTCAACAAACACCTCCGGAGATACCTGTAGAGCATCTTTATGATCACCCAGCTATGTTGTGACGTTTGGTAGCACATAAGGTATTCCTATGGTATTCGGGAGTTGCATAATCTCATAGTCAAAGGAATATGTATTTGACATTAAGAAAGCAATAGCAATAAACTAAACGATCATTATGCTAAACTAACAGATGGGTCGTGTCCATCACATCATTCTCCTAATGATGTGATCCCGTTATCAAATGACAACTCATGTCTATGGTTAGGAAACCTTAACCATCTTTGATCAACGAGCTAGTCTAGTAGAGGCTCACTAGGACACGGTATTTTTTATGTATCCACACAAGTATTTAAGTTTGTAGTCAATACAATTCTAGCATGAATAATAAGCCTTTATCATGATTAAGGAAATATAATAATAACCATTTTATTATTGCCTCTAGGGCATATTTCCATCAAGGAAGTGAAGGTTGAAAAGAACAAGATGAAACCTTGCAATGATTTAGATGGAGCTTTGTGAAGAGACAACCGAGAAAACTTGGAACTCCAAACAAGAAAAGATGAAGAGAAAATGATATAATGGGCGAACTCCGGAAGAATGAATTACTCACCTCGGTGAAATACGAATAAGATTTATTGTATGCTTATCCTTGATCACCTTAAATTGATGATGAACAATGGCTTTGGAAAACTACTTATTCTTCTTTGAAAGGATTGAGGGAGATATAGCGCAACTTGGGAAGGTCTTCAATGAACCACCGATGGGATTTTGGATAGAGCAAATTAATTGATACGAGAACATAGAAAGAGGAATCTTGAACGAACCACCGTAAGCATCTGAAACGAATGAAGGAAAGAGAACGAATCACTGGGAAGAATTATAAAATGATGAAGGTACTTGAGGGAATTTAGATATAAGATAACCAAGAGATCACGAGTTGAGTAGAGAATACTTGAATGATGTGCCGGAAGAATTGGAGAACAAGAGCTCAAAGCTGAGAGTGAATAATATTCAGGAATGATGGCCTCTAGAGAATCAAAATAGAACAACTCACGAGAAGGATTTGGGACAGTCATAAGATGAATTTCTCATGACCCGAAATAATTGTGAGGACGGCATGAAACTGACACCATGAATCTTCAAAAGAACGGCGCAAGAATTAAGAGAAACTCTTCTTCGGTCTTCAAAGCTGAGAATGACAATGAGAAACACCACCAAACTTGTTGAGACACTTCGGAAGAATGAAAGAGGAAGGGTTGAGGTAAAGATGAAAACAATTTGAAAGTGATCTTGGAGAAGGCATCTGACTAATGAAAAAATCATTCTTACGTCAAACTTTGAAATGAATTTGAGAATAACTTAGGAAAAATTAGAAGAGTCAGGTAAGATCCTGGGAAAAGACTTGTGGGTTATGGGCCCACTCAAAAGAAAACACCATTGGGAATGATTGATAGAAGAGAGAATGTGAAGGCAAAGGAAAATATTCAAACCAAGGAAAAGAATCTGATGAACACCGAAAACTTGAATTGAATCCACCGGGGAAGAAAGATATGAAGAATGATGAACTAGTTGTGATTTCACCGGACAAACTTGAAACAAGAGAACGAAGAGACTTCGCATGACTGGAATGGATACTTAACTCAGGATTCTGGCTCCGGTTGGCGGGTGGGAAAAAAACATGGGACGGGGAAACGACCCCATTCAGAAAACTGGGAATTGATCTTACAAAACATGAAGAGGATCGAATTAACTTGAAGAGAAATGCACCGGCTGGAAAAGGATTGACACCGCAATGATAAAAAATACCCGTGTGATCTTAAAGAAAACTTTGAAGGGGAAGAGTAATAAAATCAAAACACCTACGTCATGATTCCTCACCAGAGTGATGAAGGGGATAAGGAGTAAAAAGAATTCGTACTCTCCGATATAACTAGACTTGAAAAATAGTTTTCCATCTAGACTGGACAACGGCCATGCTAAGATCAATCAAGGGGGCTCCTATGATCGGTCGAGGCTCTGATACCAACTTGTAATTCCTAATATGTGATCCTATCCTCGAGGAACTCAAAGGTCCCACCACGGATAGAGGCGCATATTGAAACACTTTGCAAGATGGATATCATTACATCATACCATGTAAATAGTAGAGGGGATACATACAAAGGCATATAATTGCCAACTGAATACCTCAGACATCATACAGAAGAGCAGCATCCGACTATGGATGAAAACAAACAAAAAAACACAAACGACATCCACCCCGATAGCCCAGGCTGCTGACTAGGAACCTATCCCTTGATCAAAGAAGAAGAAGCAGAAGAAGAACTCCAAAAGAAGCAACCATCGCTCTCACATCAAATCATCGCCTTACCTGTACCTCCACCCATTGTTGTAGTAATTTGTGAGCCACGAGGACTCAGTAATCCCATTACCATGGGTACCAAGACTAGCAAAGCTTAGTAGGTATGGAATGGTTAAGTGGTGAGGTTGCGTGCGTCGTGCGCAATGGTTCAAACAGAGGAGCTAAAGGAACAAGCTTCAGCTACCATGACAGGTCATGGTGGCCGGAGCTCCTGTTCACGAGGGCCGGCATCTACAACACACGAGCCGAGCAAAAAAAATAGGAGGAGGAGCGGAGCGTCACCGTGGGGTGCTGCTGGAGCCGTACGAGCTCGAAGGTGACCGGAGACAGAGGGAGGACGCGCTGACGGAGACGTAGAGGAAGAAGTAGATGAAGATGATGCGCTGAAAGGACATGCGGTGCCCCCATGTGTGGTTTTGGTAATTAATGACACTCTCTATGGACTAATGGCTGCATTGAGTTATATTTGAAGGATTTGTCCATAGGCTCTTCTTGAAGTCCATGTGTTGGTTTCAAGGAGTTTATGTGTTGACCAAGGTGCTATTAAGGAATTATCCAAAGATTGGTTAGGTGAGTGTTGTGCTTATTGCAAGCATGTCTTGAAGAAGAAGATTGTGTGATCATTCATGTTTACCTTCAAGACATCATCCAAATGAAGAGAGTTGGAAAGATTCAAGGTTGATCAAGACTAAGTCAAAAGTGAATCAAGTTGATCAACTCACAAAGCGTAGAAGATGTACCGAGAGGGATCAAGTGATCCCATGGTATGGTAAGCATTGTCCATTGTTCTTTGTGTACTAACCCATGGTCTATGTGAGAGTTCTATGTGGGGTTAGGTACGTGTTCATGGGCTTGCGTCACGAGGAAGATATCACTCAACCCATGGAGAGGATGACATCAAGTGGTGATCGTCATCAATATTGCAATGTGCAAGTTCAAGTGGAGCATGACAAAGAGATCAAGTGCTTGAAGCTTGCTGTCCATTGTGGTGTCAATGGACTTGTGAAGATGTGCCGAAGAGTGGCTCACCCATAGTGGACTATGGGAGAGCAATCATCTAGTCTTCATCGAGCCAACGCAATCAAGAAAGGTGGTCCAACTTGAGGGAGTCAAGATCGTCATCATCTAGCTCAAGTGGACCATGTTCAAGGCAAAGGTTTGCCCTTGATAGGTTTTCTATTTTACCGGTCTCATGGTGGTAGTTGGGAGACCGGGTTATAGGATCGTTTGCCGTACTATCAACGGGGGGGAAGCTCTCAAGTTGGTAGCTTGATCGTATCGTTAGTAGAGAGGTCAAACCATTGCATCCTTGCATCATGTTTATTGGTTCTTGTTTGGTTCTCTTTGTGATTCTTAGAGCTTATGGTCATCTTGACGACAAGCTTGAGTTCATCGAAAACGGAGTTCGCATGCGTCTTCTATGATGTTTTCGATGTTGAAGGTTTTACCAGTCTTATCCGAGGAAGGTTCTCACCATTTTCTTATGGTACTTTTCTCATTTTCTTCTAGTTGATATTTCTATGAAGATTGTGTTAGCCCATGGCGTTAGCTTTCCAACAAATTTGGTTTCGTTGAATTCGGAGTCCGTTTGCAGAAGTTGTGGCTATTTTGGTAAAGGCTGCAGCGGTACTACCGCGACTAGAGCGGATGTAAATTTTTACTACCGCTCCAGAGCGGTACTGCCACGGATCCTGAGCGGTAGTACCACTCCAGAGCTGTACTACCACGGCTCCTGAGCGGTAGTACCGCTCCAGACCAAAATCTCGTGTTTTGCTCAGCGGAGGTAGGCACGGAAGTATTTTTTTAGTACCGCTCGCAAGCAGTAGTACCGCTACCATTTGCGGTAGTACCGTGAGGTCGAACGGTAGTACCGTGAGGACGAGCGGTAGTACTGCTCCGGCGGTTCTACTGGCCTTTTGCCTCCTCGCTGTTTTTTTTTCAAAGGGGAACTACCGCCCTAGCGGTAGTACCGCTCTGTGCGGGCCGTGAGCATAACAGTTGGATTTTCCCCCACCTATAAAAGGGGATCTTCTTCCCCATTGAACCTTATCCTTTGATCTCGTTTTCTTCCCCCATTGTTGACCTTCTTCGAGCTTGCTAACTCTCAATCCCTCCATGGATTCTTGCTAGTTTTTGAGGGAAAAGAGAGGGGAGATCTAGATCCACATTTCCACCAATCACTTTCTCCTCTATATGAGGGGAACCCATTGGATCTAGATCTTGGAGTTCTTGGTGTCCTTCTTGTTCTTCCTCTCATCTTCCTCCCTAGCATTAGTTGCTTCGGTGGGATTTGAGAGAGAAGGACTTGGCCACTCCGTGTGCCCTTGCCATTGCATTTGGTGCATCGGTTTGAGTTCTTCAGGTGATACGTGGAAGTTACAAGTTGAGAAGCTTATTACTCTTGGGTGCTTGGTACCCTTGAGCTTGTTACTCTTGGGTGTTTGGACACCCTAGAGCTTGTTCCTCTTGGGTGCCTTGGCGCCCTAGACGGTTGGTGTTGTTTGGAGCTCAATCATTGTGGTGTAAAGCTCCGGGCAAGCATCGGGGTCTCCAATTAGGTTGTGGAGATCGCCCCGAGCAATTTGACGGGTACCGATGACCGCCCCCAAGGGTTGCCAAAGTGTATGGGTTCGGTGACCGCCCCCAAGGGTCGCCATTTGTACGGGTTCGATGACCGTCCTCAAGGGTCCCTTAGTGGAATCACGGCACCTTGCATTGTGCGAGGGCATGAGGAGATTACGGTGGCCCTAGTGGCTTCTTGGGGAGCATTGTGCCTCCACACCGCTCCAAACGGAGATTAGTATCCGCAAGGGTGTGAACTTCGGGATACATCATCGTCTCCGCGTGCCTCGGTTATCTCTTACCCGAGCCCTTTACTTATGCACTTTACTTTGTGATAGCCATATTGTTCTTTGTCATATATCTTGCTATCACATAGTTGCTTATCTTGCTTAGCATAAGTTGTTGGTGCACACAGGTGAGCCTAGTTGTTTTAGGTTTTGTGCTTGACAAATTAACCGCTAGGTTTATTCCGCATTTCTTCAAGCCTAAACCATAATTATTTTAAATCGCCTATTCACCCCCCCCCTCTAGGCGACATCCTCGATCTTTCAATTGGTATCAGAGCCTCATCTCTCTTTGGTAGGCTTAACCACCTAGAGAGTAAAGATGTCGACTAGGGGATTAGGATTCACTGATACTCTTAGTTTCGATGGCACAAATTTTGATGTTTGCGTAATTCATATGCTTAATCTCTTTAGGGTCATGGACCCAAATTTAGAGCGAATTGTAGATATGGGTTTTTCTCCTCCAAATGATCCTCAAAGATTATATTTAGAGGATGAGAAAACTCTTATATCAATGCTCAAGCTTCTAATGTTCTTTTCGATGCTTTGAGCAATGCAGTTATATTTCAACTCATGCCGTTCCGGGATGCTCATGAGTTGTGGACGAATCTTCAAGATAAATATGGTGTGTCCAAGATTTGTGGGGATGATTGTTCTCCCTCCACCTCTGGTCATATAGTCTTCTCAACTTCTTCTACTTCACCTACATGTGGTTTGCCACAAGGTAATAATATGGTGAGTAGTGTTGGTCATTGCAATGATGATAGTATGTTTATTATGGATGATCCTTCATCACTATCTTATTGCAATGCTCCTTCTTTGGGCTTTAACACTTCGAGCACTCCAAATGTTTCACATGCTTGTGTTGTAGTCCTTGCATATCATGTAGAAATTGCTTGACTAAATCTCATGATGATATGCTTGCTATGTCTTGTTGCCATGATAAAAATGCATCCCTTTCCTCGATTGTTGTGCTAACAATGTAGAGGAAACCCAACACTCCATGGAACAAGATGTGGTTTTAAATGGTGCTACAAGGGATCCTACATTATCATCTATTGTGTTTTGCCTTATGGGCAAGGCTTCAAAGGTATCTCCTACCTTGAACCCCAATATGTCTCTTGATGATGATGTTGATGCTAATGATGATGAGGATAATGATGAACAGAATGATAATGTTGCCTCCTTAAAAACCAAGGGGGAAATGATTTTTAAAGCTCTTCAGAAAAATAAAATTGCTCATTCCAACTACCTGGAAATAATGCCCATTGCCATTGAAGGCAAGAAATACATTGAGGAGTTGGAATCTCATCTAGAGGAGCATGAGGTCACCATTGAGAAAATGGAAGCTCATGAGCGTGATTACGCAAATGAGATCGCGGAGCTATCTCAAGTTCTTGAACATGAACAAGCCACCACCGAATCTCTTGAGGAGACTTTTGCTCTAGAATTATCTAGAGTGAGGGAATCTCATGATAGAGCTCTAGAGGTGGCCAATGATTTCAAAACTAAAAAATTTAAGCTTGAAGTTGCTCATGCTAGACTCCTTGAGGACTTTGAGGACCTCGAAAATGTCTATAGGGTCATTAAGAGTAAGCTCATCGAAATCACCGAGTCTCATGCTCAACTTAAAGCTTCCTATTTGAAAGAGCTTGCCAAGTTGCCTTCTCCTCTTGTTGTCAATGATGATGCTTGTGCTACTAACTCTATTTCTTGTCAAGCATCCATTTTGAAGGAGAATGTTGAGCTACGGGCTCAACTTGAATTGTTATCTATCAATTATGGGAAATTGGAAGAAAGCCATGAATAGCTCTCAAGATCTCATGATGATCTTCTAGTGTACCATAATGTGCTAAAGATAGCTCATGAGGCCATGATTTCTAAGGTAACATCAAGTGAGCCTCATGTGGATACTAGCACTATTTTTAGTCAAAATGCTATACTGCCTTGTGCTAGTCCTCATGATTCATCCATGCATAACGTTGGTACATCTTGTGATGAATTGCTTTCCTTGCCTTGTTGCTCTCACGATGAAGCTTATACTTCCTCTAGTGCTTGTGTTGAGACTAACCATGTAGAGGAAATCAAAGAGCTCAAGGAACAAGTCACTTCTTTGAAGAAAGACTTGGAAAAGTGTCATGAAGGGAAGGCCACACTCAACAATATCTTGAATATGCAAAAATCCCCCAATGACAAAGGTGGACTTGGATTCAACTCCAATAATAAGAAGAAGTCCAAGAGAATCAAGAAGAAGGGCCAAGAACAAGTCAAGAATTTGTCCAAGATTGTTTGCTTCAAGTGCAAAATTGAAGGGCATCATGTTAGATCTTGCCCATTGAAGAAGAAGGCCATTAGTGGCAAGCAACAAGGGAAGAGGCCACAAGTTCAATCTCATGCTCAACCTCAAGTTGAAGAAAGGCCACTTCCCAAGAAGACTCAAGCTAATGCTTCTCTTGTGGAAAATCAAGTGAGAAGAAAGTGAAGAGTAGATGTTGCTACTTATGTCGTGAGAAAGGTCACGTCACTTCTTCATGCACTAGTGGTAACTTATCCAACCCAAGTATTATTGATGATATCTATTCTCTTGGGAAGGATAAGGTTGGCAATGTGTTTGCCAAGTTTGTTGGTACTCAAAGTGGTGTCAAGAAAAGAACCATTTGGGTAGCCAAGACTATTGTGACTAACCTCTTAGGACCCAACTTGGTTGGGGACCACCAAGCTCAAACTTGATCAATAGGTGTTGATGGAGGGCATTGGAGACTTGGCTATATTAGGAAGAATTCTTATTGTCTCAAGCCAAGTCAATTGGATTATCAAGTTTCATCTTATATCCAATGTGCCTCCTTGCGGTAACTTGTACTTAAATTGTTTACATTGAAAGTTACTTGCCCCTTGCATGTTTTGGTTTTGTTCCTTTCTTGTGTTTGTATATGTTGTGCTTCCAACTTGCTTATCTTGAGCAATCAAGTATGTGTGTGTTGGTTTGCACATCATGTACGTGTGTGTCGTGCATTGAGCCTTTATGCTTATTGTTTGTATCCTAGTTGGATCTTGTGACAGATTAATGGAATATACATTTATGGGGGAGTGATATGCTTTGTACACCTCACAATCCTATAAATGTGTGTACATGAGGAATGCCATCTGGTATTGATATTACAAGATTATCTAGTCCCTAGGTGGTATATCTCTCATGAGAAATTTAAATTCTAAAAATCCCATTGATTATATCTTATTGGATCCTCTTATTGCCTCTTGTTAAGTTCTTATTGGTATCACATTATGGGGGAGTAATATGCTATGTGCATATTACAAGCCTAGAAAATGTGTACATTTGAGATATTGTCACCTAGAATTGATATTGTAAATTATCGTTGTCGGTGTCAAAACCAGTGGATCTCGGGTAGGGGGTCCCGAACTGTGCATCTAGGCAGATGGTAACAGGAGACAAGGGACACGATGTTTTACCCAGGTTCGGGCCCTGTTGATGGAGGTAAAATCCTACGTCCTGCTTGATTAATATTGATGATGTGTGTTACAAGAGTGGATCTACCACGAGATCAAGGAGGCTAAACCCTAGAAGCTAGCCTATGGTATGATTGTTGTTCGTCCTACGGACTAAAGCCATCCGGTTTATATAGACACCGGAGAGGGCTAGGGTTACACAAAGTCGGTTACAATGGTAGGAGATCTACATATCCGTATCGCCAAGCTTGCCTTCCACGCCAAGGAAAGTCCCATCCGGACACGGGAAGAAGTCTTCAATCTTGTGTCTTCCTAGTATTGGAGTCCGGCCGATGATGATAGTTCGGCTATCCGGACACCCCCTAGTCCGGGACTCCCTCAGTAGCCCCCGAACCGGGCTTCAGCGACGACGAGTCCGGCGCGTATATTGTCTTCGGCGTTGCAAGGCGGGTTCTCCTTCAAACTTCATGTTCCTGTCGAATAGTGTCCGACTTCCACGTGTCGTATGAATGCGAAAAGCTAGGGTATTTTTACATATTACCCCCCAGCCGTGCGAACGAGCCGCCTATAAGAGAGGCGAGGATCTAGATCCAGCTCACAACCATCCTCCCCTCGCAAGTTCTCATCGAAGGGCTTCTGACAAAAAACCCATTCCATCATGGGTAGTCGAGGCGGCTCCTCCTCTCGCGCTCCCAGCCCTAAGCCAGGAGATTGGGGGAGATGCTCAGTTCCACACAGCGATCTAGTGGCGCTCCAAGCCGAGGGATATCTTCCCCCAGCTTTCATGGCTCCAGTTCGAGCCGGACTGGCCACCTTCCAGGGTGGAAAGCAGGCGGAAAGCGTCCCCAACCCTTCCAAAGGAGAGCGGGTATGCTTTGTCCCTTATCTAATAAGGGGACTCGGATTTCCCATACATCCGTTTCTCCGGGGGCTCCTGGAGTTCTACGGACTCCAGCTCCATCACCTCACACCTGCCTCTGTTTTGCACATCGCAGGCTTTGTAGCTCTTTGCGAGTTGTTCCTAGGCGTCGAGCCCCATTTCGCGCTGTGGAAGAGATTGTTTTGCCTCGTAGCCCGTTCCTATGAGGGGTCGATATATCAAGTGGGCGGAGCCGAAATATGGCGCATCGCCGGGACCGGATATCTATCCGGCACCCCGAAGAAGGTGTCCGAAGACTGGCCTTCGGAATGGTTCTACATGGAGGATGCCCTTCTGCCGGATCCAGTCCAGATCGGCCTCCCGGAGTTCAGCAATGCTCCCTTGAAGAAACGCCTGAGTTGGCGCCCACGGAGCCCTCAACGGGAGGAGGATAGGAGCGTCCATTATCTGATGGGTCGGATTAGGTTACTGACCCACTCCGGATTGACCATGATTAGAGTCATGGCCACATGCATTATGCGAGGGGTGCAGCCTCTCCAATATAGGGCCACCCTATGTGGGATTTCAACGGGGAAGACGACGCCACCCGTCATGGCCGCAAAGGGCCGAGCTCGGCAGCCGATCTGGCAAAGATCCTGTCCGGCTTGTACAAGGGGGAGGAGGAGGACTTCCTCCGAACGAATCCATTGAACGGATTCTCCATGAATAACCCTCGGAGCTGGGTAAGCGGACGTTTATCTACCCGATCCATACTTCCAAAGTCAAGTATCTCACTTTGTGATTTTGGCGCAGGAGCTGCGCCGGGACGTGGAGGGCATACGAGGCCTAACTCCACAGCCCGAGGATCCGGAACGATCCCTTGATCCGACCTCCGAAGAGGATCCGGACATAAAGGTGGAGCTGATCTACGGGGTGTTCCACCAACTTAGCATGGACAATGCCCTAGTCGCCATTACGGCTGACTACCCCGGTTTGATTCCCGCCTCCCAGGTGACTACGGCCGAGGTCCTGACACCATCATTTAATCCATGCTCAATTCTGACCATCCCATACTGATGGTGCATCGCAGGAGGTGCCTTTAAGGCGGGAAGCCGAACCTGCGGCAGCTGACCAACAAGGGTCAGTCCGGCCCAGCAGGCGGAAGAGGAGTGCGACGCGAATCGAAACGTCGCCGCAACGGTACAGTGCACCGTTGTTTTTGAGGGAAGGATCCCTAGGAGGTACATTAATGCTCATAACTTTTTCCAGGAGAAAGAGCGCTCGCCGGACAGTGTCCGGAGAGGTTGCCAATCAAGCCTCCGCCAGCCATGCTCCATCGCATGGTCCGGAAGGGGAGGCGAACACAAGGCAAGAGCCGGATGCTCCTCCAACAGAGGATGCCGATAGGCTGTCCGCCACCCGGTCTGAGGTGGAGAGCGCCATGAATCATAGGCGTCGCCGGACAGTTCTTCGTGACGCATGTTTCTCCCTGGAGGCGTTGAATGCCTTTGACGCGGGAAATGCGCGCCTCCGTGCTGCTCAAGATGGTTTAACCAGACCCACGGAGCAGTATGTGAAGGATATACGGGTAAGTGATTTTGATAGTTATATATGCCAGTAGCCCCCGAGACTTAAAATAGTTAAAACAACGGAGAAGAACACCCACCTGTCCCAGGAGCTCCAAGAGTGCAAGGCCCAACTTGAGGCCACGCAAGCCACCGCAGGGAGAGCCACAGAGACCCCCGCTGGTAATACGTACTTCGAAAAGATAAGTAGTTAACAAAGTGCGGCGTGTGCGTAAATCTAACAATTATATTGCAGAGGGCGCCGGACTTGATCCGGACAAGCAACAGCTACTGCGCCAGCTAAAGGCCGGCGAGAGGGTGCTTATGAAGGTGCAGCAGGAGAGAAACAAGCTCCAAGATGCCCACGCCCAGCTAGGAGAAGAGCTGAAAGGCGTTCGGGCCCAGCTGTCTGGCTCCGTGAAGGAGAATCAGCGGCTTCGACGCAGCATTTATAGTAAGTGCTTGAGCAAATTCCTTTGAAAATAAAAATTCGGCGAGGAAGTTGATTGACAGAAATGTGTCTTTAGGTGTGCTCACAGGTCGCCCTGCGGAGGAAATGCCTGGTTCAACGGGTGACCAACTTCCCGATCTGGTTCAACTACTCGAACTTGTTCGGCAGGCGATGAGTGGCGTCGTTCGGGCCTTATGGCCTTCCGTCTCCCTACCCGAGGGCCTTGGAGAGCTTGCTGAGAAGCTTCAGGGAGCACAGCGACGCCTCCGTCTGTGGAAAATATCGGCCTGCCGTCAGGGCGCTAGGGAAGCCTGGGCCATGGTGAAGACGCGATACCCGAAGGCTGACCCAAACCACATGGCCGAGGTCGGACCTGCGGGGCCTGACGGGAAGGAGATCCTTGTGAGCTTGATGTACGGCCAAGTAGAACTGTCCGCGAAATATTCCCAACAGGACTGTAAATTAGACAACCTGTTAGATGGGATTGAAGAGGAGTACAATCAGTCAGTTTGACGATGTAATTTTAAATGACATGTAAAATGCCTTCTAGCCGGATTGTAGACCGTTTGTCGTTGCGGACCTTTTCGCTTCAACCTCTGGACCCAATAGTCCGAAGTGTGTCCGAATACCCTTACGGTTATAGAAGAACCGGGGCATGCATGGAGACAAGGCGTGTGGGTCATAATTGCTTTATCAGACAAGTGCCCAACTAGCTATGTTATATTACATGGTTAGTAAGAAACATCTTCCAGGGAGAATAGTTCCGTTAAGGGTTCCTTTCCCTGGGAGGCATGCCCTAAAGTGCATGTCTGGACTGCGAAAATAGCAGAAAAAAGCATCTGGGGGCAACTAAATAAGTAAGTAATAAATCATATTTCAAGTCACCGACCGAATATTCTCTTAAGAACGCTAGCTTTCGGCTTCACCCAGTCTGAGGTACACATCCGGCTGACCCGGCAGTAACAATCGCAGAGGTGCTCCCTTTACCTCCTAGCCGAACAATCGGGAACGTAGGGGTAAGCACAGGAGCCAGGCAACCCAGCTTAGCCAAAACTTAAGTCATATCGATGCATATAATGGTGAATAAAAGGTACATGCGGAAGTATGCCACATGTGTTGGGCATGAAGCCCGTATAAATAAGCTTCTCTTAAAGAAGCCCCCAGGTATAACAAGTGCTAGGAGCACATCGAGTGTGTGCGAACAATGCGCAAATCAGCCTATCAAAGGTATTGAAATGAAAAAGAAAAAAAGTGGGAAGAAGGAGGGGGACAAGAGATAGTGAAAATGTAAAAAGGTGGACGGAGGAGTGAGACGAACTCTGAGTCCGGCGTTAGGCGTAGAATCTTCGAAGATGGGTTGTGTTCCATGGGTTTGGCTCGAGTCGGTTGTTAGATGCGTTACGTAGCGGTATGCTCCGCCGGTCAGGACTTGGTCGATGATGAAGGGACCTTCCCACTTGGGCTTAAGTTTGTCCTTTTTCTTGTCCGGCAGGCGTAGAACAAGTTCGCCAACATTGTAAGCTTTGGCCCGTACTTCTCTGCTTTGATATCTTCGAGCCTGCTGTTGGTAAAATGCGGAACGAGCTTTTGCCATGTCCCGTTCCTCCTCTAAAGCGTCCAAATTGTCCTGCCGATCAAGCTCGGCTTCTCTTTCTTCGTACATGCGCACGCGAGGTGAGTCATGAATTATATCGCAGGGCAGAACTGCCTCTGCGCCGTACACCATAAAAAATGGTGTGAATCTGGTAGTTCGGTTTGGCGTGGTCCGCAGCCCCCAGAGTACAGAGTCGAGCTCCTCTACCCAGTGCGTGTTAGATTCCTTGAGGGACCGCACTAGTCTGGGTTTGATGCCGCTCATGATTAGACCATTCGCTCGCTCGACTTGACCGTTAGTTTGAGGGTGATAGACTGAAGCGTAATCGAGCTTTATGCCCATGTTTTTGCACCAGAGTTTAACCTCATCGGCCGTGAAGTTCGTGCCGTTATTAGTGATGATGCTGTGGGGGACGCCAAAACGGTGTACCACCCCGGATATAAAGTCTATCACAGGTCCAGATTCTGCCGTTTTAACCGGCTTGGCTTCAATCCATTTGGTGAATTTATCCACCATGACCAATAAGTATTTGCACTTGTGGGTTCCCCCTTTAAGGGGTCCAACCATGTCAAGCCCCCAGACCGCGAACGGCCAGGTGATGGGTATAGTTTTAAGGGGGTGGGTGGCATGTGGCTCTGATTAGCAAAGAGCTGGCAACCGATGCATCGTCGGACTAAGTCCTGAGCATCTGCCCGGGCTGTTGGCCAATAAAATCCCATACGAAAGGCCTTGCCTACAAGGGCCCAGGCTGCGGCGTGGTGGCCCCCGAGTCCGGCGTGAACTTCAGCCAGGAGATTTCGCCCCTCCTCTTTGAAGATACACCTTTGAAGGACTCCGGTTGTGCTTTTCTTATAAAGTTCTCCCTCATGGACCTTGTAGGCTTTAGATCGCCGAACTATGCAGCGGGCCTCGTTTTGGTCTTCGGGAAGTTCCTGCCTAATTAAGTAGGCTAGGAATGGTTCCGTCCACGGGGAAATTACTGCCATTATTTCGTGGGCTGAAGGTGTTATTTCATTGGCTGAGCCGCCGATTGTGTCAGAATTGTCTGGGTTAGGTGGTGCAGCTGGCTCCGGGCTGTTATTTCCAGACTCCTCTTCTCATAATACGGATGCCTTAAAGAGCCGTTCGAGGAAGATGTTTGGAGGTATGGCGTCACGTTTTGTGCCGACGCGTGCTAACACGTCTGCTGCCTGGTTATTATCCCGGGCTACGTAATGGAATTCGAGTCCTTCGAACCGGGATGACATTTTTAGGACGGCGTTGCGGTAAGCTACCATTTTTGGATCTTTGGCGTCAAAGTCTCCATTTACTTGGGATATTGCGAGGTTTGAATCCCCGCGCACCTCTAGGCGTTGGATGCCCATGGAGATTGCCATCCAAAGGCCGTGTAGAAGGGCCTCGTATTCGACTGCGTTGTTGGAGTCCATGTACATTATTTGAAGTACGTATTGGACTGTGTCTCCAGTTGGGGACGTCAAGACGACGCCAGCCCCCAAGCCAGCCAACATTTTGGATCCGTTGAAATGCATGATCCAATTGGAGTATGCGCCGTACTCTTTAGGGAGTTCGGCTTCGGTCCATTCGGCGACGAAGTCAGCCAGGACTTGCGACTTTATAGCTCGTCGTGGTTTGTAGGTTATGTCAAATGGTAAGAGCTCAATGGCCCACTTTGCAATCCTGCCCGTTGCATCGCGATTGTTTATAATATCGTTGAGAGGTACTTCGGAGGCCACCGTTATGGAACACTCTTGAAAGTAGTGTCGCAGCTTCCGGGATGCCATGAACACCGCATACGCTATCTTTTGATAATGTGGGTACCGGGACTTGCATGGGGTTAAGACAGTGGATACGTAGTACACTGGTTTTTGAAGAGGGAATCTGTGCCCTTCAGTTTCTCGTTCGACGACGAGTACCACGCTGACAACTTGATGTGTTGGTGCGATATATAATAACATAGGTTCGCCCAGGTTGGGCACGGCCAGGACCGGATTTGTTGCCAGTATGGCCTTGATTTCTTCGAGTCCGGTCGTGGCGGCATCCGTCCATTTGAAGTGTTCGGTGCGCCGAAGAAGGCAATAGAGGGGTAGAGCCTTTTCTCCCAAACGGGAGATGAAGCGGCTTAGAGCCGCTATGCACCCTATTAGTTTTTGTATTTGCTTGAGGTCTTTTGGGATATCCAATTGTGACAGAGCTCGGATCTTGGCTGGGTTTGCTTCAATTCCTCTACCGAATACAATGAAGCCCAAAAGTTTTCCGGCTGGTACTCCGAAGACACACTTCTCCGGGTTGAGCTTAATGTCATATGCTCGGAGGTTGTCAAATGTCACCCTCAAGTCGTCTACTAAAGTTTCGACGTGCTTGGTCTTGATGACCACATCGTCTACGTATGCCTCTACTGTTTTGACTATCTGGGTAGCCAGACATGTCTGAGTCATGCGCTGATATGTTGCGTCGGCGTTTTTGAGTCCGAAGGGCATTGTGTTGAAGCAGAATGGCCCATATGGAGTAATGAATACCGTTGCGGCCTGGTCTTTTTCCGCCATCTTGATTTGAAGGTATCTAGAGTATGCATCGAGAAAGCACAATGAATCATGCCCTGCGGTAGCATCGATGATTTGGTCGATGCGAGGGAGTGGGAAAGGGTCCTTTGGACAGGCCTTGTTAAGGTCTTTGAAATCGACGCAGAGGCGCCAGGATTTGTCCTTTTTTGGTACCATTACTAGGTTGGCTAGCCTGTCCAGATGTTTGATATCTCTGATGAATCCGGCTTCTAAGAGTTTGGCTAGCTCCTCTCCCATTGCCTGTCTTTTGGGTTCGGAAAATCGCCGAAGAGCTTGTTTGACTGGCTTGAATCCTTTTAGGATATTTAGGCTGTGCTCTGCCAGCCTGCGTGGGATTCCTGGCATGTCTGAAGGATGCCAGGCAAAAATGTCCCAATTTTCCCAAAGGAATTCTCGTAGTGCAGCTTCTACATCAGGATTTAATTGTGCCCCAATGGATGCCGTCTTTGTGGGGTCCGCTGGATGGACTTGGAATTTGACTATTTCGTCTGCTGGTTTAAAGGAGGTGGACTTGGACCTCTTATCGAGTATCACATCGTCCCTATCCACCATGGAGTGCAGCGCGGTTAATTCCTCTGCTGCTAGGGCTTCGGATAGTGCCTCTAGGGCTAGTGCGGTCATCTTATTCTCAGCGCGGAGTGTTCTATCTAGATCACTGGCGAGAGTGATTATTCCATTGGGTCCGGGCATTTTGAGCTTCATGTACCCATAATGGGGTATAGCTTGGAAGATTGTGAATGCCTCTCGCCCTAACAAAGCGTGATATCCGCTGCCGAATGGGGCCACTTGGAACGTGACCTCTTCGGACCTATAATTGTTCGGTGAGCCAAACACTACATCTAGTGTGATTTTTCCCATGCAGCGTACTTCTCGACTAGGGATTATTCCCCTGAAGGTTGTGCTGCTTCGCTCAATGCGGCTCCAGTCAATTTCCATATTTTGAAGGGTTTCCTCGTAGATGAGGTCCGCTGCCGCCATCCATGAGTACCTTGGTAAGACGAAAGCCGTCCACTATCAGACTGAGGACCAATGCGGCTTGCGCTCTAGCTGTTCGGAATCTAGGTTCATCGCTGGCATTGAAGGTGATAGCCGTGTCGCTCCATGGATTTGTTGTTGCTACTTGGTAGACTTCGGCAACGCTGCGGATTGTTCGTTTCCGCATGTTGTTTGATGCAAAAGTCTCGAAGACTGTTAATACTGTACGGTGCTGCTGGGCTGGTTGCCCGGGGCTAAAAAGCCTTCGCCACTTTTGGCCACCTGCCGTAATATCCAACATGCTCGAAGGCTATGTGTTGGAGTGGCGCCCTCCGTACTGTGGATTTTGCAGGGTCCGCTGAGCCATCCCTCCAGTACGGTTCCGTACCCTTTATGGGGTTTTTGCTTTTTGGTTTTTAACCCAGGTGCTTGAGTATGACGCACCCTTTTACTTCGGACTGGGGTTGTATTCAGGGTCGGATTGTCCCAAAATCTAGTTTCGGTTTTCCAGGCACTTTCCATTGTGCAGTATTTTTGTACAATGATCGCTAGGTCGGCAAAGCGTGTAACTTCGCGATGACTGATGGCGTTTATGATTCCCTTGTCCGTGCAATTGTTGTAGAAAATTGAAATCGCGCTTTCTTCACGGCAGTCCTTTATCCTGTTCATAACCAGGAGGAATCTGGCCCAGTAATGATGTACTGTTTCATCGGGCTCTTGCCGTATTTGAGATAGATCGCTTATGTTTGGGTGGGCGGGTGGAATCAAGTTCGGAACCCCGCCCAATCTGAGGCTCAAAGGCCCAGAGGCTTCCGGATTCGGAAGCTTGGTTTGCTGGACGCTCTCCAACGAATCTGGTCTGATGCGTGACTTTAGGTTCAGTACTTGATTAGCGTCCGTCTCTCTGCGGGAATCCGGCATGGAGGGATTGGGAATCCGGACATAGTTGGTTTTTAATATAGGAGAAGAGTCGCCGCATTGTTCCTCTACCACGACAACGTGGTGGGTAACCTGGGGGGAGTTAATTTCTCTCAGATCGGTTTTAAGCCCAATCTGATCATAGTCAGTAGCGACTCCCAGGGCGGCGATGCGATCCAAGAGCTTGTTTACGGAGGAGAGCTCAATCGGATCTAACTGCTCGGCGAATTCCGAGCTGACATGCAGATCGCTTTTAACGACCTGAGAGGTCATTGTCGGAGCGGTGGCCGAACGGGCGGTCATAAGAAAACCGCCTAGCCGGATAGTCTGGCCGGCGGCCAAAGCTCCCTTGACGACGGTGCCGTCTTTGAAGACGGGAAAAGGCATCCTTCCTGATGGTGATGGCACAGAGGAACTGTCAATGAAAGCACCAATGTCGGTGTCAAAACCGGCGGATCTCGGGTAGGGGGTCCCGAACTGTGCAGGCGGATGGTAACAGGAGACAAGGGACACGATGTTTTACCCAGGTTCGGGCCCTCTTGATGGAGGTAAATCCCTACGTCCTGCTTGATTAATATTGATGATGTGTGTTACAAGAGTGGATCTACCACGAGATCAAGGAGGCTAAACCCTAGAAGCTAGCCTATGGTATGATTGTTGTTCGTCCTACGGACTAAAGCCATCCGGTTTATATAGACACCGGAGAGGGCTAGGGTTACACAAAGTCGGTTACAATGGTAGGAGATCTACATATCCGTATCGGCAAGCCTGCCTTCCACGCCAAGGAAAGTCCCATCCGGCCACGGGACGAAGTCTTCAATCTTGTGTCATCCTAGTCTTGGAGTCCGGCCGATGATGATAGTTCGGCTATCCGGACACCCCCTAGTCCGGGACTCCCTCAATCGTGTTCCTAGGTGGCATGTTAGCTCTACAAGTTGCAATTTGCTTGTGTATGGTGTGAAGATGATGTTGGATATCCTTGCTATCTACCACCGGGAATTCTTTCCATCTACCTCTTATCTTTTGACAATTGGTAGTCACTTATGTGTGGTAGATTTTATTGATCATCTTTACATTGGCTTTTGATTTTATTTGCCTTTTCTCTTGACAAGGTTTGTGTCAACTCCCATTGTCTTCCATACCACTTGTGGATCTCGTTTATTTCTTGTTCTTGTCTAGTGTTTTCTAGATATAGTGAAAGTGGTGATCCCACCTTGTTCATTTTGTATTCAAATGCAAATTCTCTCTAATGCACAACTCGTGGGGGAGCTATCCTATTTTCTATAAAACGCTCATCTTGTGATCCTTATCAAGTGTGTGTGGGTGGAAGGCAAGCCGTCTTCTTTTTGGTACCTTGTGCCATCATGAAACTTTGTGGAGAGCTTGGTTTGTTTAGAACCATCCTCTCTTTGGGAGTTTGACATCTTTAATTTAGTGTTTATCAATGGATATCTCATTCCTTGATGTATCTTTAATGGTATCTTCCAAGTGATGATTTCTCCATTTGGTATCCTTTTCACTTGGCTTTTCTTTCTCATTTGGTTTCGGTTCTTGAAAGTCTTGAGCATGCATGTTTAGTTCATGTATTTTATTTGGCATGCTTTCTTTCTTTGACCCAATATATAGGGGAAACTCCACATAGTCTCACTTTGGATGAGATGTGCATGAAATTCATCTTCATATCTATATGCACATATTTATGTGGAGTTTTTCCTATGTATTGGTGTTTCTAACTATTTGGTCCCAATAAGTTTGGGTACCTTTTAGTTTGTGTTGTTCTTCTAGGAACATTTGGAGATGCATTGGATGCTCGGCTCACTCACAAGGAAGGTGTTGTCACCATGTGCTTATTAGAGTCAAGATAGGATGATCAATGTGAAGGAAATATGCCCTAGAGGCAATAATAAAGCTATTATTTATTTCCTTATATCATGATAAATGTTTATTATTCATGCTAGAATTGTATTAACCGGAAACATAATACATGTGTGAATACATAGACCAACATAACGTCACTAGTATGCCTCTACTTGACTAGCTCATTAATCAAAGATGGTTATGTTTCCTAACCATAGACATGTGTTGTCATTTGATTAATGGGATCACATCATTAGGAGAATGATATGATTGACATGACCCATTCCGTTAGCCTAGCACTTGATCATTTAGTATGTTGCTATTGCTTTCTTCATGACTTATACATGTTCCTGTAGCTATGAGATTATGCAACTCCCGTTTACCGGAGGAACACTTTGGGTGCTACCAAACGTCACAACGTAACTGGGTGATTATAAAGGAGTACGACAGGTGTCTCCAAAGGTACATGTTGGGTTGGCGTATTTCGAGATTAGGTTTTGTCACTCCGATTGTCGGAGAGGTATCTCTGGGCCCTCTCGGTAATGCACATCACTATAAGCCTTGCAAGCAATGTAGCAAATGAGTTAGTTACGGAATGATGCATTACGTAACGAGTAAAGACACTTTCCGGTAACGCGATTGAACTAGGTATTAGATACCGACGATCGAATCTCGGGCAAGTAACATACCGATGACAAAGGGAACAAAGTATGTTGTTATGCGGTTTGACCGATAAAGATCTTCGTAGAATATGTAGGAGCCAATATGGGCATCCAGGTTCCGCTATTGGTTATTGACCAAGAATAGTTCTAGGTCATGTCTACATAGTTCTCGAACCCGTAGGGTCCGCACGCTTAAGGTTTCGATGACAGTTATATTATGAGTTTATGAGTTTTGATGTACCGAAGGAGTTCGGAGTCCCGGATGAGATCGGGGACATGACGAGGAGTCTCGAAATGGTCGAGACGTAAAGATCGATATATTGGACGACTATATTCGGACTTCGGAAAGGTTCCGAGTGATTCGGGTATTTTTCGGAGTACCGGAGAGTTACGGGAATTCGCCGGGGAGTATATGGGCCTTATTGGGCCATACGGGAATAGAGGAGAGAGGCCGAAAGGAAGGAGGCGCGCAGCCCCCCTCTAGTCCAAATTGGACAAGGGGTGCGGCCCCCCTTTCCTTCCTCCTCTCCCCCTCTTTCCCCCCTTCTCCTACTCCAACAAGGAAGGAGGGAGTCCTGGGAGTAGGACTCCCCTTGGCGCGCCCTCCTCCTAGGGCCGGCCTCCTCCTCCCTTGCTCCTTTGTATACGGGGGCAGGGGGGCACCCCATGACACACAAGTTGATCTACAGATCATTCCTTAGCCGTGTGCGGTGCCCCCCTCCACCATATTCCACCTCAGTCATATCGTCGCGGAGTTTAGGCGAAGCCCTGCGCCGGTAGAACATCATCATCGTCACCACGCCGTCGTGCTGACGGAACTCATCCCCGAAGCTTTGCTGGATCGGAGCCCGGGGATCATCATCGAGCTAAACGTGTGCTGATCTCGGAGGTGCCGTACGTTCGGTGCTTGGATCGGTCGGATCGTGAAGACGTACGACTACATCAACCGCGTTGTGCTAACGCTTCCGCTTACGGTCTACGAGGGTACGTGGACAACACTCTTCCCTCTCGTTGCTATGCCATCACCATGATCTTGCGTCTGCGTAGGAAATTTTTTGAAATTACTACGTTCCCCAACAGTGGCATCCGAGCCTAGGTTTTATGCGTTGATGTTATATGCACGAGTAGAACACAAGTGAGTTGTGGGCGATACAAGTCATACTGCTTACCAGCATGTCATACTTTGGTTCGGCGGTATTGTTGGATGAAGCGGCCCGGACCGACATTACGCGTACGCTTACGCGAGACTGGTTTTACCGCCGTGCTTTGCACACAGGTGACTAGCGGGTGTCGGCTTCTCCAACTTTAGTTGAACCGAGTGGGCTACGCCCGGTCCTTGAGAAGGTTAAAACAGCACCAACTTGACGAACTATCGTTGTGGTTTTGATGCGTAGGTGAGATTGGTTCTTGCTTAAGCCCGTAGTAGCCACGTAAAACTTGCAACAACAAAGTAGAGGACGTCTAACTTGTTTTTGCAGGGCATGATTGTGATGTGATATGGTCAAGACGTGATGAGAGATAAGTTGTTGCATGAGATGATCATGTTTTGTTGAAGTTATCGGCAACTGGCAGAAGCTCTATGGTTGTCTCTTTGTTGCATAAGATGCAAGTGCCAAATAATTGCTTTACTTTATTGCTATGCGATAGCAATAGTTGCAAGAGCAATAGTTGGCGAGACGACCATGTGATGACACATTGATATAGATCAAGATGATGAAGATCATGGTGTCGTGCCGGTGACGATAGAGATCATAACAGTACTTTGGAGATGGAGATCAAAGGTGCAAGATGATCATGGCCATATCATGTCACATATTTTGATTGCATATGATGTTTATCTGTTATACATCTTATTCGGTTTTGTTTGACGGTAGCATTATAAGATGATCTCTCACTAATTATCAAGAAGTGTTCTTCCTGAGTATGCACCGTTGCCAAAGTTCGCCATGCCCAGACACCACGTGATGATCGGGTGTGATAAGCTATACGTCCATCTACAACGGGTGCAAGCCAGTTTTGCACACGCGGAATACTCAGGTTAAACTTGACGAGCCTAGCATATGCATATATGGCCTCGGAACACGGAGACCGAAAGGTCGAGCGTGAATCATATAGTAGATATGATCAACATAATGATGTTCACCATTGAAAGCTACTCCATATCACGTGATGATCGGTTATGGTTTAGTTGATTTGGATCACGTGATCACTTAGAGGATTAGAGGGATGTCTTTCTAAGTGGGAGTTCTTAAGTAATATGATTAATTGAACTTAAATTTATCATGAACTTAGTCCTGGTAGTATTTTGCAAATTATATTGTAGATCAATAGCTTGCGTTGTTGCTTTCATATGTTTATTTTGATATGTTCCTAGAGAAAATTGTGTTGAAAAATGTTAGTAGCAATGATGCGGATTGGATCCGTGATCTGAGGTTTATCCTCATTGCTGCACAGAAGAATTATGTCCTTGATGCACAGCTAGGTGACAAACCTATTGCAGGAGCAGATGCAGACGTTATGAACGTTTGGCTAGCTCAATATGATGACTACTTGATAGTTTAGTGCGCCATGCTTAACGGCTTAGAATCGGGACTTCAAAGACGTTTTGAACGTCATGGACCATATGAGATGTTCCAGGAATTGAAGTTAATATTTCCAGCAAATACCCGAGTTGAGAGATATGAACATAAGTTCTATTGCTAAAAGATGGAGGAGAATCGCTCAACTAGTGAGCATGTGCTCAGATTGTCTGGGTACTACAATCGCTTGAATCAAGTGGGAGTTAATCTTCCAGATAAGATAGTGATTGACAGAATTCTCTAGTCACCATCACCAAGTTAGTAGAACTTCGTGATGAACTATAGTATGCAAGGGATGATGAAAATGATTCCCGAGTTTTTCATGATGATGAAATCGATGATGGTAGAAATCAAGAAAGAACATCAAGTGTTGATGGTTAACAAGACCACTAGTTTCAAGAAAAGGGCAAAGGGATAGAAGGGAACTTCAAGAAGAACGGCAAGCAAGTTGCTGCTCAAGTGAAGAAGCCAAAGTCTGGACCCAAGCCTGAGACTAAGTGCTTCTACTGCAAAGGGACTGGTCACTGGAAGCAGAAATACCCCAAGTATTTGGCGGATAAGAAGGATGGCAAAGTGAACAAAGGTATATTTGATATACATGTTATTGATGTGTACTTTACTAGTGTTTATAGCAACCCCTCGGTACTTGGTACTGGTTCAGTTGCTAAGAGTAGTAACTCGAAACGGGAGTTGCAAAATAAACAGAAACTAGTTAAGGGTGAAGTGACGATGTGTGTTGAAAGTAGTTTCAAGATTGATATGATCATCATCGCACACTCCCTATACTTTCGGGATTAGTGTTGAACCTAAATAAATGTTATTTGGTGTTTGCGTTGAGCATGAATATGATTTGATCATGTTTATTGCAATACGGTTATTCATTTAAGTAAGAGAATAAACTGTTGTTCTATTTACATGAATAAAACCTAATATGGTTACACACCCAATGAAAATGGTTCATTGGATCTCGATCGTAGTGATACACATATTCATAATATTGAAACCAAAAGATGCAAAGTTAATAATGATAGTGCAACTTATTTGTGGCACTGCCGTTTGGGTCATATCGGTCTAAAGCGCATGAAGAAACTCCATAAAGATGGATTTTTGGAATCACTTGGTTATGAATCATTTGATGCTTGCGAACCGTGCCTATTGGGCAAGATGACTAAAAACTCTGTTCTCCGGAACAATGGAACGAGCTACTGACTTATTGGAAATAATGCATACCGATGTATGCGATCCAATGAGTGTTGATGCTCGTGGCAAGTATCATTATTTTCTGACCTTCACAGATGATTTGAGCAGATATGGGTATATCTACTTGATGAAACATCAGTCTGAAATAGTTGAAAGGTTCAAAGAATTCCAGAGTGAAGTGGAAAAATCATCGTAACAAGAAAATAAAGTTTCTGCGATCTGATCGCGGAGACGAATATTTGAGTTACGAGTTTGGTCTTCAATTAAAACAATGTGGAATAGTTTCACAGCTCACGCCACCTGGAACACCACAACGTTATGGTGTGTCCGAACGTCGTAACTGCACTTTATTGGATATGGTGCGATCTATGATGTCTCTTATCGGTTTACCACTATCGTTTTGGGGTTATGCATTAGAGACAGCTGCATTCACGTTTAATAGGGCACCATCTAAATCCGTTGAGACGACACCGTATGAACTATGGTTTAATAGTAAACCTAAGTTGTCGTTTCTTAAAATTTGGAGTTGTGAAGCTTATGTGAAAAAGTTTTCACCTGATAAGCTCGAACCCAAATCGGAGAAGTGCGTCTTCATAGAATACCCAAAGGTAACTATTGGGTACACCTTCTATCACAGATCCAAACGCAAGTTATTTGTTGCTAAGATGGATCCTTTCTAGAGAAGAAGTTTCTCTCGAAAGAAGTGAGTGGGAGGAAAGTAGAACTTGATGAGGTAATTGTACCTTCTCCCTTATTGGAAAGTAGTTCATCACAAAAATCAGTTCAGTGATTACTACACCAATTAGTGAGGAAGTTAATGATGATGATCATGAAACTTCAAATCAAGTTGCTGCCAAACCTCGTAGGTCTTTCAGAGTAAGATCCGCACCAGAGTGGTACGGTAATCATGTTCTAGAAGTCATGTTACTAGACCATGATGAACCTACGAACTATGAGGAAGCGATGATGAGCCCAGATTCCACGAAATGGCTTGAGGCCATAAAATCTAAGATATGATCCATGTATGAGAACAAAGTATGGACTTTGATTGACTCGCTCAATGATAAGCAAGCCATGTTAAATAAATGGATCTTCAAGAGGAAGACAGACACTGATAGTAGTGTTACTATCTACTAAGCTCGACTTGTTGCGAAATGTTTTCAACAAGTTCAAGGTGTTGAATATGATGAGATTTTCTCACTCATATCGAAGCTTAAGTCTGTCTGAATCATGTTAGCAATTGCCACATTTTATGAAATCTGGCAAATGGATGTCAAAACTGCATTCCTTAATGGTTTTCTTAAAGAAGAGTTGTATATGATGCAACCAGAAGGTTTTGTCAATCCTAAATGTGCTAACAAATTGTGCAAGCTCCAGCGATCCATCTATGGACTGGTGCAAGCATCTCGGAGTTGGAATATATGCTTTGATGAGTTGATCAAAGCATATGGTTTTATACAGACTTTTGAAGAAGCCTGTATTTACAAGAAAGTGAGTGGGAGCTCTATAGCATTTCTAATATTATATGTGGATGACATATTGTTAATTGGAAATGATATGAAAATTCTGGATAGCATGAAAGGATACTTGAATAAGAGTTTTTCAAAGCAAGACCTCGGTGAAGCTTCTTACACATTGAGCATCAAGATCTATATAGATAGATCAAGATGCTTGATAAGATTTTTTAATGAGTACATACCTTGATAAATTTTTGAAATAGTTCAAAATGGAACAGTCAAAGAAGGAGTTCTTGCCTGTGTTACAAGGTGTGAAGTTGAGTAAGACTCAAGACCCGACCATTGCAGAAAATAGAAAGAGAATGAAAAGTCATTCCCTATGCCTCAGTCATAGGTTCTATAAAGTATGCTATGATGTGAACCAGACCTATTGTATACCTTGCTCTGTGTTTGGCAAAGGAATACAATTTTGATCTAATAAGTAGATCACTGGACATGGGTCAAGAATATCCTTAGTGAGGACTAAGGAGATGTTTCTCGATTATGGAGGTGATAAAAGAGCTCGTCGTAAAAGTTACATCGGTGCAAACTTTTACACCAATCCAGATGACTCTAAGTCTCAATCTGGATACATATTGAAAGTGGGAGCAATTAGCTAGTGTAGCTCCGTGCAAAGCATTGTAGACATAGAATATTAGCAAAATACATACGACTCTGTAATATGACAGACCCGTTGACTAAACTTCTCTCACGAGCAAAACATGATCATACCTTAGTACTCTTTGGGTCTTAATCACATAGCGATGTGAACTAGATTATTGACTCTAGTAAACCCTATGGGTGCTGATCACATGACGATGTGAACTATGGGTATTAATCACATATAGATGTGAATATTGGTGTTTAATCACATAGCGATGTGAACTAGATTATTGACTCTAGTGCAAGTGGGAGACTGAAGGAAATATGCCCTAGAGGCAATAATAAAGTTATTATTTATTTCCTTATATCATGATAAATGTTTATTATTCATGCTAGAATTGTATTAACCGGAAACATAATACATGTGTGAATACATAGACCAACATAACGTCACTAGTATGCCTCTACTTGACTAGCTCATTAATCAAAGATGGTTATGTTTCCTAACCATAGACATGTGTTGTCATTTGATTAATGGGATCACATCATTAGGAGAATGATATGATTGACATGACCCATTCCGTTAGCCTAGCACTTGATCATTTAGTATGTTGCTATTGCTTTCTTCATGACTTATACATGTTCCTGTAACTATGAGATTATGCAACTCCCGTTTACCGGAGGAACACTTTGGGTGCTACCAAACGTCACAACGTAACTGGGTGATTATAAAGGAGTACGACAGGTGTCTCCAAAGGTACATGTTGGGTTGGCATATTTCGAGTTTAGGTTTTGTCACTCCGATTGTCGGAGAGGTATCTCTGGGCCCTCTCGGTAATGCACATCACTATAAGCCTTGCAAGCAATGTAGCTAATGAGTTAGTTACGGAATGATGCATTACGTAACGAGTAAAGAGACTTGCCGGTAACGAGATTGAACTAGGTATTAGATACCGACGATCGAATCTCGGGTAAGTAACATACCGATGACAAAGGGAACAAAGTATGTTGTTATGCGGTTTGACCAATAAAGATCTTCGTAGAATATGTAGGAGCCAATATGGGCATCCAGGTTCCGCTATTGGTTATTGACCAAGAATAGTTCTAGGTCATGTCTACATAGTTCTCGAACCCGTAGGGTCCGCACGCTTAAGGTTTCGATGATAGTTATATTATGAGTTTATGAGTTTTGATGTACCGAAGGAGTTCGGAGTCCCGGATGAGATCGGGGACATGACGAGGAGTCTCGAAATGGTCGAGGCGTAAAGATCGATATATTGGACGACTATATTCGGACTTCGGAAAGGTTCCGAGTGATTCGGGTATTTTTCGGAGTACCGGAGAGTTACGGGAATTCGCCGGGGAGTATATGGGCCTTATTGGGCCATACGGGAATAGAGGAGAGAGGCCGAAAGGAAGGAGGCGCGCAGCCCCCCTCTAGTCCGAATTGGACAAGGGGTGCGGCCCCCCTTTCCTTCCTCCTCTCCCCCTCTTTCCCCCCTTCTCCTACTCCAACAAGGAAGGAGGGAGTCCTACTCCCGATGGGAGTAGGACTCCCCTTGGCGCGCCCTCCTCCTAGGGCCGGCCTCCTCCTCCCTTGCTCCTTTATATACAGGGGCAGGGGGGCACCCCATGACACACAAGTTGATCTACGGATCGTTCCTTAGCCGTGTGCGGTGCCCCCCTCCACCATATTCCACCTCGGTCATATCGTCGCGGAGTTTAGGCGAAGCCCTGCGCCGGTAGAACATCATCATCGTCACCACGCCATCGTGCTGACGGAACTCATCCCCAAAGCTTTGCTGGATCGGAGCCCGGGGATCGTCATCGAGCTGAATGTGTGCTGAACTCGGAGGTGCCGTACGTTTGGTGCTTGGATCGGTCGGATCGTGAAGACGTACGACTACATCAACCGCGTTGTGCTAACGCTTCCGCTTACGGTCTACGAGGGTACGTGGACAACACTCTCCCCTCTCGTTTCTATGCCCTCACCATGATCTTGCGTGTGCGTAGGAAATTTTTTGAAATTACTACGTTCCCCAACACAATGAACTACTATCTACCTTCAATTGGTATCTACTACATCCTTCCAATGGTATCTCGGTAACAAGTATCATCATCTACTTCATGCACACATTTCTTGCATCAACCTTGTGTAGGTTGTATCATGGCATGTATTTCATTCTTTCTTGTGATACTTGTTTCCTTTCTCAAAGCATCTCAACGATGATCTCATGTTGCTAGTTGTGATGTCTTTGATGGTTCTGTGGTAGGAATTCATTTATATACAATAAGACCATATCTAGCCATGTGCTATGCTTCCAAGCAAATATCTTATTGGTATATGTATGACTTCCTTTTGGATATCATGTTCCTTTGTGTTGTAACTATGTCAGGTGTATATCCTTCTTTGTAGACATATATCATCATGATTTCGTCTACCTAGAACCTTATACACCTGAGAGAATTTACATCTCTAGATGATATCCTTTCTTTCACATCCACCTTGTCTTTCTTATGTTATTTCTTTGGTGGCTCCGTGAAAGCTTTTGTCTTGAGTGCGGATCTTATATCTTGTTGCATCTTGTTGCACTCTTGTGTGGTGCAGATTTTCTCCCTCGTGCTTGTCTTTACGAGGCTTGCCATCTTCATTGGTATCCCTCGTCTTGATAAGGCTTTATTTTTCCTTCTTCACCATGGGTTGTCGCAAGCCTTGTTGTTAACTCACGTTCTAGTGAGCTTGTGAACCCATCTGCTTGTTGGATGTGTGTGGGGACGACATGTCATGCACCTTGTATTTCATTTACCCAAGGCTATGTTGATGCTTTACGCTCATCCTCACACACACATCATTTTGGTCGAGCCTATTCTTAGTTGCCTCTTTTTCATGCTTGCTCAATCTTTTGTCTGTTGCAAGTGCTAGGCTTTGTTTCCTATATGCTCACTTACAATTGTTGTAAGTTTCTATTGATTTTGGGGGAGCTATGATCCTATTTTGTGCACTCTGTATCCAATACAAATATTTTTATTTGTGCACAAATCATGGGGAGCTTCTCTAGTTTCTTTAGAACACTCCTCTGCTCATATCATAATATCTTTTTCATGTGGCTCGTAGGATCATTGGTCTAGTTGGTTCAACTGATATCCTTTGATTGCTTGCTTCAATTGGTATCTTTTGATTGCTTGTGTCTCTCTTTGTTATGTCTTCGTGGCATATCTTTCTTTAGCAATCTTTGTGCCTCAATATAGTTTGTGTTCCTCCAAGTATTTACCGTTGGATATGTGTATTGCATTCCACTCTCTTGTGGAGAAATACACAATTTATGGAGGACCACAATTTATATGGGCGTTCTTAGCTTTGCACCCATTTTGGCAATCGATGCCAATGGGGGATAAGTTTCAGAGAGTTTTGTGGACAAGTTTAGAGAGTTATCTCCTCTTGCTTTGGTTGTGTTCCTTAGCATGTGCATCTCATACGCATGCACTATTGGGTGTTGCATTGCTAGGGAAGCATAATTCCTTATATAAACTCTCTTGAAAGTGATTGTCATCAATTACCAAAATGGGGGAGATTGAAAGGACATGCGGTGCCCCCATGTGTGGTTTTGGTAATTGATGACACTCTCTATGGACTAATGGCTGCATTGAGTTATATTTGAAGGATTTGTCCATAGGCTCTTCTTGAAGTCCATGTGTTGGTTTCAAGGAGTTTATGTGTTGACCAAGGTGCTATTAAGGAATTATCCAAAGATTGGTTAGGTGAGTGTTGTGCTTATTGCAAGCATGTCTTGAAGAAGAAGATTGTGTGATCATTCATGTTTACCTTCGAGACATCATCCAAATGAAGAGAGTTGGAAAGATTCAAGGTTGATCAAGACTAAGTCAAGAGTGAATCAAGTTGATCAACTCACAAAGTGTAGAAGATGTACCGAGAGGGATCAAGTGATCCCATGGTATGGTAAGCATTGTCCATTGTGCTTTGTGTACTAACCCATGGTCTATGTGAGAGTTCTATGTGGGGTTGGGTATGTGTTCATGGGCTTGCGTCAAGAGGAAGATATCACTCAACCCATGGAGAGGATGACATCAAGTGGTGATCGTCATCAATATTGCAATGTGCAAGTTCAAGTGGAGCATGACAAAGAGATCAAGTGCTTGAAGCGTGCCGTCCATTGTGGTGTCAATGGACTTGTGAAGATGTGTCTAAGAGTGGCTCACCCATAGTGGACTATGGGGGAGCAATCATCTAGTCTTCATCGAGCCAACGCAATCAAGAAAGGTGGTCCAACTTGAGGGAGTCAAGATCGTCATCATCTAGCTCAAGTGGACCATGTTCAAGGCAAAGGTTTGCCCTTGATAGGTTTTCTATTTTACCGGTCTCGTGGTGGTAGTTGGGAGACCGGGTTATAGGATCGTTTGCCATACTATCAAGGGGGTGCTCTCAAGTTGGTAGCTTGATCGTATCGTTAGTAGAGAGGTCAAACCATTGAATCCTTGCATAATGTTTCTTGGTTCTTGTTTGGTTCTCTTTGTGAGTCTTAGAGCTTATGGTCATCTTGATGACAAGCTTGAGTTCATCGAAAACGGAGTTCGCATGCGTCTTCTATGATGTTTTTGATGTTAGAGGTTTTACCGGTCTTATCCGAGGAAGGGTTCTCACCATTTTCTTATGGGACTTTTCTCATTTGCTTCTTATTGATATTTATGTCAAGATTGTGTTAGCCCATGTCGTTAGCTTTCCAACAAACTTGGTTTCGTTGAATTCGGAGTCCGTTTGCAGAAGTTGTGGCTGTTTTGGTAAAGGCTGCAGCGGTACTACCGCAACTAGAGCGGATGTAAATTTTTACTACCGCTCCAGAGCGGTACTGCCGCGGATCCTGAGCGATAGTACCGCTCCAGAGCTGTACTACCACAGCTCCTGAGCGGTAGTACCGCTCCGGACCAAAATCTCGTGTTTTGCTCAGCAGAGGTAGGCACAGAAGTATATTTTTTAGTACCACTCGCAAGCAGTAGTACCACTACCATTTGCGGTAGTACCGTGAGGTCGAACGGTAGTACCGCTCCAGCGGTTCTACTGGCATTTTGCCTCCTCGCTGTTGTTTTTCAAAGGGGAACTACCGCCCTAGCGGTAGTACCACTCTGTGCGGGCTATGAGCATAACAGTTGGATTTCCCCCCACCTATAAAAGGGGATCTTCTTACCCATTGAACCTTATCCTCTGAGCTCGTGTTCTTCCCCCATTGTTGACCTTCTTCGAGCTTGCTAACTCTCAATCCCTTCATGGATTCTTGCTAGTTTTTGAGGGAAAAGAGAGAGGAGATCTAGATCCACATTTCCACCAATCACTTTCTCCTCTATGTGAGGGGAACCCATTAGATCTAGATCTTGGAGTTCTTGGTGTTCTCCTTCTTGTTCTTCCTCTCATTTTCCTCCCTAGCATTAGTTGCTTCGGTGGGATTTGAGAGAGAAGGACTTGGGCACTCTGTGTGCCCTTGCCATTGCATTTGGTGCATCAGTTTGAGTTCTCCACGTGATGCGTGGAAGTTACAAGTTGAGAAGCTTATTACTCTTGGGTGCTTGGTACCCTTGAGCTTGTTACTCTTGGGTGTTTGGACACCCTAGAGCTTGTTCCTCTTGGGTGCCTTCGCACCCTAGACGGTTGGTGTTGTTTGGAGCTCAAATTTGATGTTTGGGTAATTCACATGCTTAATCTCTTTAGGGTCATGGACCCAAATTTAGAGCGAATTGTAGATATGGGGTTTTCTCCTCCAAATGATCCTCAAAGATTATATTTAGAGGATGAGAAAACTCTTATCTCAATGCTCAAGCTTCTAATGTTCTTTTCGATGCTTTGAGTAATCCAGTTATATTTCAACTCATGTCGTTCCGGGATGCTCATGAGTTGTGGACGAATCTTCAAGATAAATATGGTGTGTCCAAGATTTGTGGGGATGATTGTTCTCCCTCCACCTCTGGTCATATAGTCTTCTCAACTTCTTCTACTTCACCTACATGTGGTTTGCCACAAGGTAATAATATGGTGAGTAGTGTTGGTCATTGCAATGATGATAGTATGTTTATTATGGATGATCCTTCATCACTATCTTATTGCAATGCTCCTTCTTTGGGCTTTAACACTTCGAGCACTCCAAATGTTTCACATGCTTGTGTTGTAGTCCTTGCATATCATGTAGAAATTGCTTGACTAAATCTCATGATGATATGCTTGTTATGTCTTGTTGCCATGATAAAAATGCATCCCTTTCCTCGAATTGTTGTGCTAACAATGTAGAGGAAACCCAACACTCCATGGAACAAGATGTGGTTTTAAATGGTGCTACAAGGGATCCTACATTATCATCTATTGCGTTTTGCCTTATGGCCAAGGCTTCAAAGGTATCTCCTACCTTGAACCCCAATATGTCTCTTGATGATGATGTTGATGCTAATGATGATGAGGATAATGATGAACAGAATGATAATGTTGCCTCCTTAAAAACCAAGGGGGAAATGATTTTTAAAGCTCTTCATAAAAATAAAATTGCTCGTTCCAACTTCGTGGAAATAATGTCCATTGCCATTGAAGGCAAGAAATACATCGAGGAGTTGGAATCTCATCTAGAGGAGCATGAGGTCACCATTGAGAAAATGAAAGCTCATGAGCGTGATTACGCAAATGAGATCGCAGAGCTGTCTCAAGCTCTTGAACATGAACAAGCCACCTTCGAATCTCTTGAGGAGACTTTTGCTCTAGAATTATCTAGAGTGAGGGAATCTCATGATAGAGCTCTAGAGGTGGCCAATGACTTCAAAACTAAAAATGTTAAGGTTGAAGTTGCTCATGCTATACTCCTTGAGGACTTTGAGGACCTCAAAAATGGCTCTAGGGTCATTAAGAGTAAGCTCATTGAAATCACTGAGTCTCATGCTCAACTTAAAGCTTCCTATTTGAAAGAGCTTGCCAAGTTTCCTTCTCCTCTTGTTATCAATGATGATGCTTGTGCTACTAACTCTATTTCTTGTCAAGCATCCATTTTGAAGGAGAATGTTGAGCTACGGGCTCAACTTGAATTGCTATCTATCAATTATGGGAAATTGGAAGAAAGCCATGAAAAGCTCTCAAGATCTCTTCTAGTGTCCCATAATGTGCTAAAGATAGCTCATGAGGCCATGATTTCTAAGGTAACATCAAGTGAGCCTCATGTGGATACTAGCACTACTTTTAGTCAAAATGCTATACTGCCTTGTGGTAGTCCTCATGATTCATCCATGCATAACATTGGTACATCTTGTGATGAATTGCTTTCCTTGCCTTGTTGCTCTCACGATGAAGCTTATACTTCCTCTAGTGCTTGTGTTGAGACTAACCATGTAGAGGAAATCAAAGAGCTCAAGGCACAAGTCACTTCTTTGAAGAAAGACTTGGAAAAGTGTCATGAAGGGAAGGCCACACTCAACAATATCTTGAGTGTGCAAAAATCCCCCAATGACAAAGGTGGACTTGGATTCAACTCCAATAATAAGAAGAAGTCCAAGAGAATCAAGAAGAAGGGCCAAGAACAAGTCAAGAATTCGTCCAAGATTGTTTGCTTCAAGTGCAAAATTGAAGGCATCATGTTAGATCTTGCCCATTGAAGAAGAAGGCCATTAGTGGCAAGCAACAAGGGAAGAGGCCACAAGTTCAATCTCATGCTCAACCTCAAGTTGAAGAAAGGCCACTTCCCAAGAAGACTCAAGCTAATGTGTCTCTTGTGGAAAATCAGGTGAGAAGAAAGTGAAGAGTAGATGTTGCTACTTATGTCGTGAGAAAGGTCACGTCACTTCTTCATGCACTAGTGGTAACTTATCCAACCCAATTATTATTGATGATATCTATTCTCTTGGGAAGGATAAGGTTGGCAATGTGTTTGCCAAGTTTGTTGATACTCAAAGTGGTGTCAAGAAAAGAACCATTTGGGTAGCCAAGACTATTGTAACTAACCTCTTAGGACCCAACTTGTTTGGGGACCACCAAGCTCAAACTTGATCAATAGGTGTTGATGGAGGGCATTTGAGACTTGGCTATATTAGGAAGAATTAAGGGGACTTCATCATTCTTATTGTCTCAAGCCAAGTCAATTGGATTATCAAGTTTCATCTTATATCCAATGTGCCTCCTTGTGGTAACTTGTACTTAAATTGTTTACATTGAAAGTTACTTGCCCCCTTTCATGTTTTGGTTTTGTTCCTTGCTTGTGTTTGTATATGTTGTGCTTCCAACTTGCTTATCTTGAGCAATCAAGTATGTGTGTGTTGGTTTGCACATCATGTACGTGTGTGTCGTGCATTGAGCCTTTATGCTTCTTGTTTGTATCCTAGTTGGATCTTGTGAGAGATTAATGGAATATCCATTTATGGGGGGAGTGATATGCTTTGTGCACCTCATAATTCTATAAATGTGTGTACATGAGGAATACCATCTAGTATTGATATTACAAGATTATCTAGTCCCTAGGTGGTATATATCTCATGAGAAATTTAAATTCTAAAAATCCCATTGATTATATCTTGTTGGATCCTCTTATTGCCTCTTGTTAAGTTCTTATTGGTATCACATTATGGGGGAGTAATATGCTATGTGCATATTACAAGCCTAGAAAATGTGTACATTTGAGATATTGTCACCTAGAATTGATATTGTAAATTATCGTATTCCTAGGTGGCATGTTAGCTCTACAAGTTGCAATTTGCTTGTGTATGGTGTGAAGATGATGTTGGATATCCTTGCTATCTACCACCGGGAATTCTTTCCATCTACCTCTTATCTTTTGACAATTGGTAGTCACTTATGTGTGGTAGATTTTATTGATCATCTTTACATTGGCTTTTGTTTTTATTTGCCTTTTCTCTTGTCAAGGTTTGTGTCAACTCCCATTGTCTTCCATACCACTTGTTGATCTTGTTTATTTCTTGTTCTTGTCTAGTGTTTTCTAGATATAGTGAAAGTGGTGATCCCACCTTGTTCATTTTGTATTCAAATGCAAATTCTCTCTAATGCACAACTCGTGGGGGAGCTATCCTATTTTCTATAAAACGCTCATGTTGTGACCCTTATCAAGTGTGTGTGGGTGGAAGGCAAGCCGTCTTCTTTTTGGTACCTTGTGCCATCATGAAACTTTGTGGAGAGCTTGGTTTGTTTGGAACCATCCTCTCTTTGGGAGTTTGACATCTTTAATTTAGTGTTTATCAATGGATATCTCATTCCTTGATGTATCTTTAATGGTATCTTCCAAGTGATGATTTCTCCATTTGGTATCCTTTTCACTTGGCTTTTCTTTGTCATTTGGTTTCGGTTCTTGAAAGTCTTGAGCATGCATGTTTAGTTCATGTATTTTATTTTGCATGCTTTCTTTCTTTGACCCAATATATAGGGGAAACTCCACATAGTCTCAATTTGGATGAGATGTGCATGAAATTCATCTTCATATCTATATGCACATATTTATGTGGAGTTTGTCCTATGTATTCGTGTTTCTAACTATTTGGTCCCAATAAGTTTGGGTACCGTTTAGTTTGTGTTGTTCTTCTAGGAACATTTGGAGATGCATTGGCTGCTCGGCTCACTCACAAGGAAGGTGTTGTCACCATGTGCTTATTAGAGTCAAGATAGGATGATCAATGAACTACTATCTACCTTCAATTGGTATCTACTACATCCTTCCAATGGTATCTCGGTAACAAGTATCATCATCTACTTCATGCACACATTTCCTGCATCAACCTTGTGTAGGTTGTATCATGGCATGTATTTCATTCTTTCTTGTGATACTTGTTTCCTTTCTCAAAGCATCTCAACGATGATCTCATGTTGCTAGTTGTGATGTCTTTGATGGTTCTGTGGTAGGAATTCATTTATATACAATAAGACCATATCTAGTCATGTGCTATGCTTCCAAGCAAATATCTTATTGGTATATGTATGACTTCCTTTTGGATATCATGTTCCTTTGTGTTGTAACTATGTCAGGTGTACATCCTTCTTTGTAGACATATATCATCATGATTTCGTCTACCTAGAACCTTATACACCTGAGAGAATTTACATCTCTAGATGATATCCTTTCTTTCACATCCACCTTGTCTTTCTTATGTTATTTCTTTGGTGGCTCCGTGAAAGCTTTTGTCTTGAGTGCGGATCTTATATCTTGTTGCATCTTGTTGCACTCTTCTGTGGTGCAGATTTCCTCCCTCGTGCTTGTCTTTACGAGGCTTGCCATCTTCATTGGTATCCCTCGTCTTGATAAGGATTTATTTTTCCTTCTTCACCATGGGTTGTCGCAAGCCTTGTTGTTAACTCACGTTCTAGTGAGCTTGTGAACCCATCTGCTTGTTGGATGTGTGTGGGGACGACATGTCATGCACCGTGTATTTCATTTACCCAAGGCTATGTTGATGCTTTACGCTCATCCTTATATTACTCTTCTCAAGTGCTTTGACATGACTCACACACACATCATTTTGGTCGAGCCTATTCTTAGTTGCCTCTTTTTCATGCTTGCTCAATCTTTTGTCTGTTGCAAGTGCTAGGCTTTGTTTCCTATATGCTCACTTACAATTGTTGTAAGTTTCTATTGATTTTGGGGGAGCTATGATCCTATTTTGTGCACTCTGTATCCAATACAAATATTTTTATTTGTGCACAAATCATGGGGAGCTTCTCTAGTTTCTTTAGAACACTCCTCTGCTCGTATCATAATATCTTTTTCATGTGGCTCGTAGGATCATTGGTCTAGTTGGTTCAACTGATATCCTTTGATTGCTTGCTTCAATTGGTATCTTTTGATTGCTTGTGTCTCTCTTTGTTATGTCTTCGTGGCATATCTTTCTTTAGCAATCTTTGTGACTCAATATAGTTTGTGTTCCTCCAAGTATTTACCGTTGGACATGTGTATTGCATTCCACTCTCTTGTGGAGAAATACACAATTTATGGAGGACCACAATTTATATGGGCCTTCTTAGCTTTGCGCCCATTTTGGCAATCGATGCCAATGGGGGATAAGTTTCAGAGAGTTTTGTGGACAAGTTTAGAGAGTTATCTCCTCTTGCTTTGGTTGTGTTCCTTAGCATGTCCATCTCATACGCATGCACTATTGGGTTTTGCATTGCTAGGGAAGCATAATTCCTTATATAAACTCTCTTGAAAGTGATTGTCATCAATTACCAAAATGGGGGAGATTGAAAGGACATGTGGTGCCCCCATGTGTGGTTTTGGTAATTGATGACACTCTCTATGGACTAATGGTTGCATTGAGTTATATTTGAAGGATTTGTCCATAGGCTCTTCTTGAAGTCCATGTGTTGGTTTCAAGGAGTTTATGTGTTGACCAAGGTGCTATTAAGGAATTATCCAAAGATTGGTTAGGTGAGTGTTGTGCTTATTGCAAGCATGTCTTGAAGAAGAAGATTGTGTGATCATTCATGTTTACCTTCAAGACATCATCCAAATGAAGAGAGTTGGAAAGATTCAAGGTTGATCAAGACTAAGTCAAGAGTGAATCAAGTTGATCAACTCACAAAGCGTAGAAGATGTATCGAGAGGGATCAAGTGATCCCATGGTATGGTAAGCATTGTCCATTGTGCTTTGTGTACTAACCCATGGTCTATGTGAGAGTTCTATGTGGGGTTAGGTATGTGTTCATGGGCTTGCATCAAGAGGAAGATATCATTCAACCCATGGAGAGGATGACATCAAGTGGTGATCGTCATCAATATTACAATGTGCAAGTTCAAGTGGAGCATGACAAAGAGATCAAGTGCTTGAAGCGTGCCGTCCATTGTGGTGTCAATGGACTTGTGAAGATGTGTCGAAGAGTGGCTCACCCATAGTGGACTATGGGGGAGCAATCATCTAGTCTTCATCGTGCCAACGCAATCAAGAAAGGTGATCCAACTTGAGGGAGTCAAGATCGTCATCATCTAGCTCAAGTGGACCATGTTCAAGGCAAAGGTTTGCCCTTGATAGGTTTTCTATTTTACCGGTCTCATGGTGGTAGTTGGGAGACCGGGTTATAGGATCGTTTGCCGTACTATCAAGGGGGTGCTCTCAAGTTGGTAGCTTGATCGTATCGTTAGTAGAGAGGTCAAACCATTGCATCCTTGCATCATGTTTCTTGGTTCTTGTTTGGTTCTCTTTGTGAGTCTTAGAGCTTATGGTCATCTTGATGACAAGCTTGAGTTCATCGAAAACGGAGTTCGCATGCGTCTTCTATGATGTTTTTGATGTTGGAGGTTTTACCGGTCTTATCCGAGGAAGGGTTCTCACCATTTTATTATGGGACTTTTCTCATTTTCTTCTTATTTATATTTCTGTCAAGATTGTGTTAGCCCATGTCGTTAGCTTTCCAACAAACTTGGTTTCGTTGGATTCGGAGTCCGTTTGCAGAAGTTGTGGCTGTTTTGGTAAAGGCTGCAGCGGTACTACCGCGACTAGAGTGGATGTAAATTTTTACTACCGCTCCAGAGCGGTACTGCCGCGGATCCAGAGGATAGTACCGCTCCAGAGCTGTACTACCACGGCTCCTGAGCGGTAGTACCGCTCCGGACCAAAATCTCGTGTTTTGCTCAGCGGAGGTAGGCACAGAAGTATATTTTTTAGTATCACTCGGAAGCAGTAGTACCGCTACCATTTGCGGTAGTACCGTGAGGTCGAACGGTAGTACCGCTCCGGCGGTTCTACTGGCATTTTGCCTCCTCGCTGTTGTTTTTCAAAGGGGAACTACCGCCCTAGCGGGTAGTACCGCTCTGTGCGGGCTATGAGCATAACAGTTGGATTTCCCCCCACCTATAAAAGGGGATCTTCTTACCCATTGAACCTTATCCTATGAGCTCGTGTTCTTCCCCCATTGTTGACCTTCTTCGAGCTTGCTAACTCTCAATCCCTTCATGGATTCTTGCTAGTTTTTGAGGGAAAAGAGAGAGGAGATCTAGATCCACATTTCCACCAATCACTTTCTCCTCTATGTGAGGGGAACCCATTGGATCTAGATCTTGGAGTTCTTGGTGTTCTCCTTCTTGTTCTTCCTCTCATTTTCCTCCCTAGCATTAGTTGCTTCGGTGGGATTTGAGAGAGAAGGACTTGGGCACTCCGTGTGCCCTTGCCATTGCATTTGGTGCATCAGTTTGAGTTCTCCACGTGATGCGTGGAAGTTACAAGTTGAGAAGCTTATTACTCTTGGGTGCTTGGTACCCTTGAGCTTGTTACTCTTGGGTGTTTGGACACCCTAGAGCTTGTTCCTCTTGGGTGCCTTGGTGCCCTAGACGATTGGTGTTGTTTGGAGCTCAATCATTGTGGTGTAAAGCTCCGGGCAAGCGTCGGGGTCTCCAATTAGGTTGTGAGATCGCCCCGAGCAATTTGACGGGTACCGGTGACCGCCCCCAAGGGTTGCCAAAGTGTACGGGGTCGGTGACCACCCCCAAGGGTCGCCATTTGTACGGATTCGGTGACCTCCCTCAAGGGTCCCTTAGTGGAATCACGGCACCTTGCATTGTGCGAGGGCGTGAGGAGATTACAGTGGCCTTAGTGGCTTATTGGGGAGCATTGTGCCTCCACACCACTCCAAACGGAGATTAGAATCCGCAAGGGTGTGAACTTTGGGATACATCGTCGTCTCCGCGTGCCTCGGTTATCTCTTACTCGAGCCCTTTACTTATGCTCTTTACTTTGTGATTGCCATATTGTTCTTTGTCATATATCTTGCTATCACATAGTTGCTTATCTTGCTTAGCATAAGTTGTTGGTGCACATAGGTGAGCCTAGTTGTTTTAGGTTTTGTGCTTGACAAATTAACCGCTAGGTTTATTCCGCATTTCTTCAAGCCTAAACCGTAATTATTTTAAATCGCCTATTCACCCCCCCTCTAAGCGACATCCTCGATCTTTCATGCACTCTGGGAAGAAGTTGTAGCCGATCCAGGACGTGTGTGGGCGCGCAAAGATGTGGACGTCGCGGGAGTCGCTTCTGCCTCGATGGACGGAGGAGAGATGTTCTGGGCAGGCCTGGCTCGAGCAGGGGCTCGGTTCGGCATGGCGACGGCGTGATGTGGAGAGCTTACCTCGGCGGCGGGAGGAGGCAGAAGAGGGGAAAAGGGAGCAAGGAGGAAACCCTAGGTTTGTGGCAGGATTTTATAGGACGAAGGGAGCAGCTTCGATAGTCAAATGTACCGAATTGCCGACATGTAGGCTCTGGATGTCCTGCCGTACAGGGAGAAGACAATGAACACAGGAATAGTGCTGGTGGGATGGATTCGAAGGGGTAAGTGAGGTGGCTTGCTGCTAGTGGTCTGGGGAGATGGGCTGTTACTGCTGGTGTTGGGCTCTCTCTCTCTCTCCCTTTTATTCTTTCTTTTTTCAATTTACTCAAACAAAAAATAAGGGAGAAAATATCAGAGATGAAGGGAAGGTGTGAGAGAGAAATGAGAATATAGCTAGAGTCCTGGCATTATGCACAATTTGAATAAATGTACTTGGCAATTTTTGTAGATAGAAACATAATTCAAGATTGAATTAAATTCAAACTTGATCCATTTTTGATCCAACCAAATCAAACCCAAGTGAGCTGAAATTTGACAGAGAGGTTGTTCGCGCGGTGTAAGATTTACAGAAAGTGAGTGAACATTTTACTAGGACAGGAAAATGCCACTTGCAATAAATGGGTGAGAATTGAAAGAAAGAAGCTAGTGATGGGATGTCGCACTTGATGATGTTTTAGATGGAAAGGGTAAGATGAAACAACAAAGAAGATGAGGACAAGGAGTTCACAATGATAACAAGCACACAATAAATATGCACACTACAATGATGACCATGATGCAAATGCAACAAAAATGACAAAGGCTATATCGCATCATGAAGCATAGAACAAAGCGAGACGACCATGGAAAACAAACAAGGATGGCACAATGCAATATAATAAAAGATGAACATGGTGCAAGAAGCAAAATATGGCAGTGTGATTCATCATGATCATGGCAACAACAAAGGAAAAAGGAAATATGCAAAACAATTATGACAATGCCAGACACAATAATACCCATGCCACAAAATAGAAGGAACAAAGCAAACAATGATGATGATGAAGCCACTTATATTAAAGCCCATATGGAAATCACACATGACAAGGTTGGATAAGTTACAAAATAGGAAGGACCGCACTTGGGCTGTTACACCAATTTTGTAACAAATATTTGGTAGGTTCTTCAAAAATAAACTCGCTTTGGGCACTAAAAAGATGGAAAATGGATTTTCCGTGCAAAGAAAGTGAAAACTTCCTTAGGCAACATTGTTTGTCATTCCAAGATGCGAACTTGTGCAAAATATAATATCATTTTAACAAACTATGCCATGAATGTTTCCATAACATTGGCCATTTGACTTCAAAGCGATGGATGTTGATACATGATAGCTCGTTTTTTAGAACACTTTTCTAAGACATTTGTGGTAGTCCAAGTTTATTATTTTTCCTAGAAACTAGGTCACATATGATGACACAATGCGAAGGTTTTCATTTTTTTTTATTTTTTTGAAGTTTTTATGCCCGTTTCAAAATGCAGCCAAAACGGTGGGCATGACGTTTTTAGCTAGGGGTTGAATCTTGCAAAACTTTTGGACTATCTATGATTAAATAGATACTTTTGTTCCTAAAAATGATTTTTGAAAAATAATAAAGAGCAAACTATGAGGCAACGGAAATTTGTCTTCTTCCTGAGAGGTGGATCAAAAACTTTAGACGCCCAACCATTTAGTCAATTGTGCACTAAATATGGTCTAATATTTTAGAAAAATGATTTGGTCCAAATTTGCAACAAATATTTGCTAGGTTCTTCACAAAAGAACTCGTTTTGGGCACTTGAAAAATGATTCTCTTTAAAAATAACTTATCTCTGAGAACACTTTTTGAAGATATTTGTATTATTCAAAGTTTGTTATTTTTACTGAAAAGTAGGTCACACTTGGTGACACGATGCGAAGGTTTTTCTTTTCTATTTGTTTTTTATAAATTTTCTAGGCTATAAAATAGTTGACATGATTTAGCATCTTATTTTTAATTGATTACGACCAATTTGAATGGTCTTAACGACATCAAAGGGGGTACTGTGTTCTGATTGGTCCAAATACATCTCACGCGGATCATGGATTAAGCACCGTCGAATGCTTCCGGATCCAACGGCAGCCCACATCCCCCTCGTCGCTTTGATCCCCTTCCTGAATCACACCGTGTCCCTCTCATCCTCGTCCACCCCCGAAACCCTAGCTCCCTTCTCCCCATCGCCGCTGTCGCTCCCTTTTCCCCATCGCACTCCTTCCCCATGGCCTCGCACTGCCCAGATCCACGCCGCACCTCGCCGTCCATGAACGCTTACCGCTTCGCCTCCGTCCCTCCCTCTCTGCCTCGTCTCTGTCTCCCACCAGGCCACACGCTGGAAAAGAGCAGGCGAGCCACCTCCACCCTCCCTGCGCTGGTCCCACCGCCGCGCTCAATTCCCCCCATACTGGACGAGCGCTGCCGATGGCGGCAGGTCACCATGGTCGCCTCTTCTCATGACATGGGGGCCGACATGGGGGCTGCGACCAAATCTTATTTTCAGAATATATTCTCTGCTGATTATACTCTTGAACCCTCTCCTGTTATTGATCTAGTACAGTCACACGTTACTGATGAAATGAATTATTCTCTACGTGCTGATTTCACCGATCAGGAGATTGCAGATGCACTCCTCTAAACTGCTCTGCTCAAAGATGGTTTCCCAGCATGGTTCTTCAAAAGAAATTGGTCCACGGTTAAATTTGCTGCAGCAGCCAATCAATCAGCCATGGTCTATAGCCGAGCCGCCGTGCCGACGCAAAGCCAGACCTCAAGGTCTAACACAAAAGTGACATTTTTTGTAGAATTGGCATGGCAGTGCAAGTCCTTGATCAGACACTACACTAGGCATGATGATTCTGGGTTTTAACTAGCTGACCTACTTGGATCTGAGAGTTTTACAAGCCAATCTTACAAAATCAAGAGGCAAGAGCATTTCAGGAAATAACATAACCGATCAAGGCGTGTATCGCAAACCAGCATAAACATTACATGCCTAATACGATGAACCAACCACCTGTTACAAGCCCAACCGACATTTTCTAACCAGCCAATGTACAGAGGGAAAACGATATTCCAAGCGGGCACTGAAGTGGCCAATGCTAAGCTTCAACCAAATGAGAAATGACCAATAACATCTATTACCTCCGTTCTAAAATATACGACATTTTGGTAGGCCCAACGGAGGTAGCATCAAAGTCTCCCCAACAGGAAAAGTAAATAAATAAGAAAATATCAGCTCCTGCCACAAAACAATGAGAAAAGCTTTCTACTGCAAGCATTGAGCAGATATGTAGTATAAATGAGACCTTGATCTCATACTCCCTCCGTTCCGAATTACTTGTCGCACGTATGGATGTATCTAGATATGTGGAACTGAAAATATAACGAGTCTGCTCACCATTATGCGTTCATTAAGATGCAATGCAAAGTCCAAAGCTGGATCACTACAACACATAGAGTTCTGAAGGTAGGGTTTCTTAACCCACTAGTTAAATAAGGGTTTCTTATAACCAACTAATAGAGATGATACTACAGTGACATAAAAAGCAGAACAGTGCTAGGCACCAGCACGATCAAAGCAACATTGCATGCTTTCTCAATATTGTTTAGCTTCTTACGGAACTTCTCATAGTCCTCCGCACTCCGCCTGAACATAAGGGCAATTAAATTAGTTAGAAGATAAAAAGGTATCACTTTTTACTTTTAAAGTATTACTCCCTCCGTGTCAAAACATAAGACGTTTTTTGACACTTTCAAATAATCAAAAAACATCTTATATAAAGTTACAGAGGTACTATATACATTCTGCAACTAGGTTTGTCTCAGGCAAGTCACAATTCACACAAAGTTCATCACAGGAGTCCTACTTTGCGTCTAAAAAACAAGACTAGAGTCTGCTGAATAAACATGAGAGCACTATTTCAATAGACATTCTGCAACACATATATTGTACCAGATCCAACAATGCTAATACTAATAGAACCTGAAGCAGGTGACTCAAGTCACTCACAGGAAACCCAAAGCATCCTGAACTGCTTAACCAACTCATTCTCAGTATCATAGATATAGAGTTGCGCAAACTTTGGTGACACACCCCTTGGCGGCACCAACGAACCTATCCGATGGTAGGCAACACCATTTATTTTAAGTATGTAGACACCCTGACCCACATTTATGCTATCATCAACCTTCGCTCCAAGAGAAGTAAAAGCAAACATCAAATAAGATCTGATAAGACGCATAAAAGAATTTGATCGAGGTCCACCATTAAAACCTCATCAGCTCATTCATTCAAAGGAGCAGGCCAGGGCCGATGCTTTTTCAGCTTCACATTACCCCGTTTACAACAAAGATTATGAAATATGCTTCTCTGAGACAAAGAGCTAAGATGTGTCGCCCTTTCTTCAAACCAAATAACAGCACCACAATAGGAGCAAGTATAATCTATACCGCCAAGGTAATTCCTCTTCCTATAAGAGGCTACAACCAAAACACGACGACCAGAATTGCGGACAATCAGATCGAAATAAACCCGGCAACCAAAGAAGCGACCACAAAGCACGGACACAACAACAAAGATACCCCTGGCTAACCTTTCAAATAAGCCACATACTGTCTAGACATATAAGGAACCCAGCCAACAGTGAATCTCGGCACCTGTACACCTAGAACAGCAGTAAAACATCCAAAAATACCAACAGGAAGACTGAGCCCAACAGATCCAAAAGGAAAGCACCTACAACCAACGCAGAAGGAAGAGTTCACCAAAGAGATGAAGCCTGCGCCGAATCCGCCACTTCATGCAATTCTCTCTAGCCATCTGAGCGGACACATAAGGGGAAAATGGATCGCCTATAACAACCTATGATCAGCCCAACCCAATGCACATATGTACCATGAATACACATAGAACAAAAATCAAATAAACATATACCAGCAGGTCGATTAGTGACCACCAGCAGAGCATGAACCATAACAACACTGGCAGCCAATCAAGGACAAACAGTCCTTGCAGCACTGCTGCTGCCAGGAAAAGAATCGCTGTTCCCAGAAACTGCTACTATTGAAGGAGCAGACACGCATGAAAGCACGGCCAAAACCACACAACGGAACACACATATAGAAACTAAACAGCATACTACGCCGCTTTCTAACAGCGGAAGATGGATGGCCATCTCTTTCAGCCATAACAGACGAAGAAAGAGACTTAAATACACAGACATCACAGAAAATAAATTACTGCAGATTAAACCATATGGTTAACATCTGAAAGAACACACACCAAGATTGGACACAGAAGGTAGCAACAATAATCAGTCGGATCCAATCGAAGCCCCAGGTCCACCACGCAGGAGAGAAAGGGACGACGGGTACGCAGCAGCAAAATTTTCTCACCAAAGGGACCAGCAAGACAATCAGAGCACCGCTGAAAAAACCGGGCCCCTCCCAAACCGACCTGACACAAACCCCATGACCAGCGCATACCCGCAGCAAGCACGGCACCCCATCGATCGGCCACACCCCATACACGCATAAACTTGGGAGGGATTTATTTTATATTCTGATCCAAAACAAGTTAACTGTTTTTGTGTGAAAACTCAATAGTGTTCAGAAACAGTATTGAGCATAAAAATTACAAAAATGCTCGTCCAGTTGTATACTATGGTGGTACAAAGGTATTTACCTCTCAATTTCATCCATAGCATCCAAATTCTTGCGGATCTCCAGCATGCTCGCATCAAACTCAGCAGTCATGCGCTTTATTTCCTCACGCTGTTTGGCCAGCGTTTTATCATCATCAGAATAAGCCACTTGTCCCCCCTATAAAAAATTTGAAGGACATTAGTAAGTACTATTACAAATACTAGAAATTCACAAAGAAGTTGCAATGGAGTACAGTATTGCCAGAACTGCAGAATTCTGATTTGGGAAACAATAATCCACACTGTCCCAGAACTGAAGAATTCTTCAGTTAACGGGAGGACCAAATTTTCTGATTTGTGAATGTTTTGAATCACATGACCTGGGAATAACATCTGCTAGATTATCTATAATCAGTCAATTACTGCCAAGTATTTCAATACAATTTCACTGCAAATTTCAGCTGTCAGATCATAGATTAGGAGTTTATACAACAATTTGGCTGGATCAAAGGTTACTCCTACTCGCAGGATCAGAGGCGGGGGCAGCCGTCAGCGGCAGAGATGGGGGCGTCGGCGTCGCCCACCAGCAGTAGCAGCGGCAGCAGCAACCACCAGTACCTGCTCGTGGAGACGGCTAGCTTCGGCGAGGCGCGGGCGACGGGCGGCGAGGGAGGAGGGAGAGGGGGGAAGGGACCCGGCGGCGGCGGCGGCGGCGGCTAGGGTTTGGCACGTACCGTCGTTGAGAGGAGGCGCGCCGCCGGCGAAAGCCCCTGCACCACCGGCGACATGCGGCCGAGGGCCGGCGACCCGCGGCCGAGGGACGGCGCCGCCTTGCGGAGGAGGGACCGGATCGCCGCCGCCATCAGCACGAGCGGAGGAGCGGTGGTTGGGGGAGGACCGCGGGGTGTTAGTGCTCAAGCGACTGAGTCCATGGGCCAGCGCTCAACAGCAGCATGTATAGTATTCCTTAAATGTTCAAGAAATGTAACAAATTGTTCATGTAATTTGCAAAAGTGTTCACCTCATTCAAAAACACTGTCCACGCATTAAACCTATATTGATATCATTTTAAAAAAGTGATCATACAGCATAAAAGATTGTAAAATGTTTGTACCAATTCAAAAACAAATATGTTCCTGTAGTTTTCAGGACGTTGGCGTGTTTAGAAATACGGTCATGGTCTTTTTATGAAGTGTTAGGAAAATCTAGAGTTTTTTCGCGCAATCTTTAAATAATATTTGTACCATTCCAGGCTATTCGTGAAATTTAAGAAACGTTCACGAGTTTGAAAATATGTTTCGTGATTTTTTTTTATAAAATGGTCTTCAAGTGAAAAACTTTGATCGCGCAGTTTTTAAAAATGTTCATAACATATAAAAAAATTATGACATTAAAAAAAGATCATAAACACTTAAGAAATATTCGCACATTTTTTTTTAAAGTTCATGATATTTTTGGAAAATTCTTTGCGTGTTAGAAAATGTTCACTTTGTATTAAAAATGTTCAATGTGGATTTTACAACTTTTCACCGTGTATTTCAAATAATTATTTATATTGCATTTGAAAAATGTTTAGCCTGTATCTGAAAAATGGTCAAAATGTATATACGAAAAATGTTCAATGAGGTCGACATTTATTAAAAAAAGAAGAAAGAAAGAAAATAAAAAAATCAAAATAACGAAGAAAACCAATAGAAATGAGAGAGAAAACACACGAAAAAAACACGTGAAAGATTTTGGGAGGTTATTGACTTGAGAGGCTATCAAATCCTACCTCCATGGAGCAGCCGCTGAGGAAGGCAACATCCAAGAAGAATAGGAAAATGAATATGAGACAATGGCGCCTCCACATCGTGTAAATCTAGATGGCAACAAGCCAAAAGCCAGTAGGGAAGCAAACTTAGGGAATATATGGACATCATGGAGTGGGGGGCGATCCCTTCCCCCATCCTCTTCCGGCCAGCAAAACTGACGGAGAGAACAGGGAGAGGAGACAACGGAGTAGACGGAAAGGGGAACGAATGCGTGAGCGGGAGGAGAGAGAAAGAAATGGGGAAAATCATGGGGTTTGCACCTCTTGAATGGGTTGGTGATGCCCCACCAACATAGACCACGGATCATGCACTACCTCAAGAACTCAAGGGCCCTCGTCCAAAAAAACGAGCACCATACCATTGCTTCATCAAGAGCGAGAGGGGCAAAGGGAAATTGTTAGAGATCCCGATGCTCAAGGCAGGGGCCGCGGCGGCGCGGGCATGCGACATACACGTGCATGGTCCATCAAAATCCTGTTTGTGACCATGCAAGGGCACAATTTTGTCATTTTTTTTATGTCTTAGCAGACAAGTTGATTGTTTCTTGTTCAGCAAGTATACGACTTGGAAACTAAGTCGGTTTGAGATCGTGATCGCGACACGATACCTCTTCTGGCACTCCTCTATATACTGCCTACCGGCCACGGCCAAAGAGACACCAAAAGCCACCTAGGATTTTGCCTCATCCATAACTTGCACTACTGCAAGATGCTGCTAACCAAGGTTGTCAAAATCGCGATTCTGAATCGGTTCGGAGCTCCAATGGCAGGATCGCAAAATCATAGAATCTTCACTATCAGGATCATAAAAACGTAGATTCTACGAACCAAAATCATAGAATCAGAGGGGTTAGTTTGGATCGTAAAGTCGTAGAATCGTACAACAGAATCGTGATTCTGACAACCTTGCTGCTAATGTGACACTATAATCAGATGCCCTTCGACAAAACTGTGTGCGATGCATTAATCACAAACGGTGTTGTAATAAAACCGTAAAAATGATGTGAAACGTTTGCGATGGTGGAGACATCAAACACGATTCAGAATGTAGTTGCATGTGCGCTGCACCAATATGGGTTACGCCACTGTCGGGAAGGAAGGAAGCGTCAGTGTTCAACTTGACTGTTCCCGAACCAGGGGGTTTCCATTGGATGGTACTAACAGTTTTAGGATCTCCCCTTAGCAGGTTGGACGGCCCTGCCTGAAGTGACGCAGGTGCACTAACATCCAATGTCTGCCCTGCAAGCCCCTGCTTGCCTTTATCATTTTCGACAACATCCCTGTATCGACATCCGATCAGTTCATCTTCATACTTCTGAAGGAAGAATACCGATCGACTAATTAGCTCCTTTCCTTCGTTATGAACACAATCATCCCGAAGAAACCAGCTTCGCCACAGTAGCAGGAGAATTCTTAACCTCATCTCAGTGCTGCATGGGTTAAGAAGGTTCTGCAACCAGTCCACCCCGTGTAGCTGAAATGGTTTTCTGAAGGAAGATTCCAGACTCCTCGCATTTCATTCCTTAGCGTCTGTTGGGAACGTAGCATGCAATTTCAAAAAAAGTTCCTACGCTCACGCAAGATCTTTCTAGGAGATGCATAGAAATGAGGGGGGGAGTGTTTTTGTGTGTTCACATGATTATGCTACTATAGTAATCATGTTTTATAGCTTTTGTTTCAATAAAGTGCCAAGTAAATCCTTTGGGATAGTGTGGATGATAGTTGACTTGATTCTGTGCAAAAACAGAAACTTTTGCTCCCAGTCCAGGAATTTTGAAAATTCACAAGAACGTGCTTTTGATCTGGAATTTTTACACAAGATTGATATACAAATTGTCTACGTTGTCCGAATTTTTCAGAATTTTTTGAGTTACAGAGGTATGGAAAGTTTCCAGATTACTACAGACCGTTCTGTCTTAAACAGATTCTGTTTTCTATGTGTTGTTCGCTTATTTTGATGAACCTATGAGTAGTATCGGAGGGTATGAACCATGGAGAAGTTGGAATACATTAGATTGTAGAATCGAAAGTATGTCTAGAAGGGGGTGATTAGACTACTTGACCAAAAATAAAAATCTAGCCTTTCCCAATTTTAGTTCTTGGCAGATTTTAGCAACTTAGCACAAGTCAAGCAATCAACCTACACATGCAATTGTAAGAGTATAGCAGCGGAATGTAAATCATTGCATATGAAGGTAAAGGGGAGGAGTTTGGAGGGAGAAAACGCAATGTTGACACGGAGATTTTTGGTGTGGTTCCGATAGGTGGTGCTATAGTACATCCATGTTGATGGAGACTTCAACCCACGAAGGGTAACGGTTGCACGAGTCCACGGAGGGCTCCACCCATGAAGGGTCCACGAAGAAGCAACCTTGTATATCCCACCATGGCCATCGCCCACGAAGGACTTGCCTCACTAGGGTAGATCTTCACGAAGTAGGTGATCTCCTTGCCCGTACAAACTCCTTGGTTCAACTCCACAATCTTGACGGAGGCTCCCAAGTAACAGCTAACCAATCTAGGAGACACCACTCTCCAAAAGGTTATAGATAGTGTGTTGTTGATGAACTCCTTGCTCTTGTGCTTCAAATGATAGTCTCCCCAACACTCAACTCTCTCTCAAAGGATTGGATTTGGTGGAAAGATGATTTGAGTGGAAAGCAACTTGAGGAAGGCTAGAGATCAAGATTCATATGGTTGGATTGGAATATCTTGGTCTCAACACATGAGTAGGTGGTTCTCTCTCAGAAAATGAATGTTGGAAGTGTAGGCATGTTCTGATGGCTTCCCTTACGAATGAGGAGAGGGTGGAGGGGTATATATAGCCTCCACACAAAATCTAACTGTTACACACAATTTACCAAACTCGGTGGGACCGAATCATAAAACTCGGTCAGACCGATTTAGTTCATAATGTGACTGTTAGGCATTTCGGTGGGACCGACACGTCAACTCGGTGGAATCGATTGTTTTAGGGTTAGGGCATAAAATAATCTCGGTTGGACCGATTACACAAACTCGGTGGGACCGACTTCGGTAATTAGCTAACCAGAGAGTTGGTCAGGCAAACTCGGTGGGACCGATTTGCTCATTTCGGTGGGACCGAAATGTTACGAAAGGGAAACAGGGAGTTTGCATTGCGAACTCAGTGGGACGGATCGCTCATCTCGGTTGGACCAAAATGTTATGAAGGGAAACCGAGAGTTTGCAATCCCATCTCGGTGAGACCGAGATCCCTATCGATGAGACCGAAGTGACTAGGGTTTCTGGCAGTGGCTATGTCAAATGAACTCGGTGGCGCCGGATGGATCAAATCGGTGGGGCCGAGTTTGACTTTTGGTTTGGGACATATGTGGATATGAGAAAGTGGTTGGTGGTTTTTGGAGCATATCACAAATCATTTTGAGCAAGCAAGCCATTAAGCAACACCACATCCCCTTTTAATAGTATTGGCTTTTCCTAAAGACTCAATGTGATCTTAGATCACTAAAAGTAAAATGTAGAGTCTTGATCTTTAGAGCTTGAGCCAATCCTTTGTCCTTAGCATTTTGAGGGGTCCACAATCCTAATCCATGCCATGCCAATCATTGAACTTTCCTGAAATATTCATCTTGAAATAGCATTAGTTCAATGAGCTATATGTTGTTAATCATTACCAAAACCACCCAGGGATAGTTTCACTTTCAATCTCCCCCTTTTTGGTAATTGATGACAATATATAGATCAAAGTTTCAACAAAAGATAATAAGATTGAAATACATCGTCGCTTTGAGAAGTATGTGATAAACAAGAGCTCCCCCTAAATTTGTGCATTATTTAGGATTTGCTTTTGAATGCAAATGCACAATCGATTAGTATCATGGGTTACTCTTCCATGTCACATACATCTTGGTGGAGCGCTCAAAATGATAACAATTAAAAACATGCACTCATCACCAAGCAAAGTGAATGATCATATATGGATACAAGAGATAATGTCATTCAAGCACTCATTAATGTAGCATATGATCAAACACATGATCATCCAAGTATCTCACAAAAGGACATAATGTATCAAGCAAACACACATTAAAGTTCAACCAAATAAAGTGCAATAGAGACAAAAAGCAACACTCTCTCTGTCTCTCTCTCAAAGACTATGATGTATACATATTTCTCCCCCTTTGGCAACAATTTACCAAAAAGTTCAAATATGCATAGTGCTATGCGTCTCTCAGGCTTGGTCTCCATGAGGTGGGGTAGTGATGACTCCAAGAACGAAGGCTTCAGTTGATGTAGCTAGAGTTTCTGGAGTGGCTGCTGGAGGTGGCATTGAAGCTGTGGCTGCTGGTGCTGATGTAGTAGCTTGTGTATCTGGAACTGGCACTGCAGCAGACCTCTGACCTCTTGGCACATATTGAAAAGCTTCTGTAGTTGCCTTGCCTTTCTTCTCCTCTGCTTCCTCCTGGAGCTGCTCAACTACTGACTGAATCTCAGTTACTTCTATATCAAGATTATAGAATTTTTACTCAATGATTCTCTCCAAACTCCCCTGATTCTGAGTCAGGGTGGCCAAGCCCTTCTCAATCCTCAAGGTAGATTGGATCAGAAATCCAAGTTGATCTTTTTTTCTCTTCAAGAACACCTGAGATGCCTCTTCAGCACTTGGCATCTTTGCAGCCTTCTCTGCCCTTGCCTTTGCTCTCTTCTCATGTGCTTGCACTGATGAAGGGTCATTCTCATCCATCACAACTGTGTTATCTTCAAAATCTGGCTTGAGAGGTAAGTGCTCCTTGTCCAACAAGTAAGTGCCTGTGCCTATCTTTGAGTTGATGAGCACCTGAATTTGTGGAGCATACCCACAAGACCTCTTCTGATCAGCAGTTGTCCTCTTGATTGTTTCTACAATTAGACTCATCACCTTGAGTTTCTGAGGGACATTAAAAATGTGCAGCAAGTTGATTGAATGTCCTCTTATCATCCTGTGATCTCCAGACTTGGGCAAAAGAGTATGCCTCAGGATGGTGTTGATTGTAGGTAGACCAGACAACAGATACTTTACTGAGCCCAACTTATGAGTTTCCAGGTCTTCATCAGGAATTTCCTTGTACATACTTGCCATTGAGTTGTGGTCTTTCTTCTTGTTGGCATACACATCCAAGTCATCCTCATGACCTGCTGGGGCATTTATCAACTTGGCCCATTCGTCAACAGTTGATTGGTACCTTGTACCTTCTGACATCCATACTATCCTACCATCTGGATAGAAGTGAGCAGTGGAGTATAATTGCATGATCAGCTCGTCATTCCACTTGGTGAGCTTCTGTCCAACAAACTTGTCAACTCCACAAGCCTTGAAGCTATCATATACACCTGGGAAGTGATCTTCATTCTCTTTGATGTATGTCCAGTCAACCCATCTCATGTCACAGACAATTGGCTTCTTGTCAAGCAGAATGGTCTCATAGAAGTCTTGTTGTTCCTTAGTGTGGAACCTGTAATCCACTGCAGTTCTCCTTCTCACAACATAAGGATCACTTTTCCTCCAAAGTCTCAGACCTGCATCCTTCCTGATGCTCATGTCCTCTGCCACTGGATGAGTGTCATTGTGGTCTGGGATCTTTGGTTTGAGCTTTCTCAGCACTTGGGCTTCAGCTTCTTCTTCTTCAGCTTCAGGCACTGGGGCCTTGTTCTTCTCTTCAGCAGGAATGTTTTTTGTGCTTCTTTTGGGTGCAGACTTGGTGGCTGGAGCAGTAGCTTTGGGAGCAGGTTTGGGCTTAGGAGCAGCCCCTGACTTGATTGCATCTCCCATAAGCTTTTGGGATTTGGGTGCTGGAGCAGCATCCTCTTCCTCTTCCTCTTCAGAATCTCTCACCATTGTTGACTTTCCAAGAACTTTAGCAGTAGTGGTTCTTGCCCTCTTCTTCTTCTTGTCATTACCAGCTGCCTCACCATCTTCTGATTCTAGAGTGAACTTCATGGTTTCTCCTGTGGCAACTTTTCTTGGCTTGGATGTTGGGATTCTCCTAGCTGGTGCCTTCTTGTTCATGCCAGGCTTTGTTGAAGTAGTAGTGCCAAACTCCTTCTTCACCACCTTCCTCTTTGAGATGGCTCATCCTCAGCTGCGACATAATCCTCATCCTCAGAGTCTGAGGTTCTCTTCTTCCTTGCTCTAGTGGCTGCCTTGGGCAAGTTACTTGCTGTGCTCCTGCTGCCCTCATCATAGCTACTTGAGGTACTAGTGCCCTCACTCATTTGCACTTGCTCTTCAGACTTATTCTGGCTATCACTTTGGTCAGACATCTTGGCAGGTAAACTGACAGCAAACCCTATGAATAGATATAGATGAGGTAGAGTAGATGAGCATCACAAAGTACAGAGATATTGCAAAACAAATGAGTCAAAAACTTAGTTTTAGTTCTCTATAGAAATGATCTCGAAGCTACCGAATTGCTAAACTTGGTGATACCAAAGCAACATTTGGAACCTAAACTAGTGAACTCGGTCAGACTGAGTCACAGTTCGGTGGCACCGAGATTGCTAGGGTTTCACAGAGAATTGAACTCGGTCACACCAATTTGCAGTTTTCGGTCAGACCGAAAAGCGCATGTGCAATGGCCTAAGCCAAATCGGTGAGACCGATTTCTATGATTCGGTCGGTCCGAGATGAGTTCTGCGGAGAGCTAACCCTAAAATTTTCAAATCAAACTAGGCCTAAGGAAGTTTTAGCTGGATAGATCAATTCATTCGTGGCAAGAATCATGGCATTGTCCTTGTGCTTAGAATCGGAGGTGGATAGACAGCACAAGGGGTCGAACACATACCCTAGTTCAGCGGGTGTTCGATACGGCGACGACGGCAGAGCAGATTCCGTCGACGGTGACAAAAACCAGCGGCAGGAGGTCGCTGGTGGTGAGGAGGTGATCTGGAGACCCGAGGAGGCAGAGCAGGACACGCGCGGGCTGAGGGGTTTTGAAGAAATTTCCAAAATCTCACTCGTGGGTATATATATCCCGACCCTGTCGGTGTGACCAAGTGGAACAACTCGGTGGCACCGAGATTGCAGAATCGCAAATGGTTGCTGTAACTCGGTGTGACCGAAGTGTTCAAATTGGTTGCACCAAGATGAAAACCTAGATCAACTTAGCGAACTCAGTTTGACCGAAATGGATGACTCGGTCAGACCGAAATGCACAAAGAGGTTTTGGAAGTTTAAGTCTATGATGAATCGCGGACTTCGAGTGCTCCTCACATAGAGTGGTTCGAATCTGACTTGTTCAAACTTTGTGATGTAGCATGAATAGAGTTTGAGACGAGAAAAGCATAGATAGCTAGAGAGGGTTCTTAGGCGTCCTTGTCCATCCACTTGGCAAAGGAGAAAGAGCCAAACAGTCAAAACAACAAGTGGATATCCTCGAATGAGTAAAATATGCAACCAACATGCTCACGCAATAAAATTGCAAATGAAATATGTGGCAAAGCATGCACAAACACTCTAGCATCTATCAAGCAATTTGCGATGACTAGGTCATCTATGTATGAGTATATTGACTGAGGAGTCAAATGAGAACATTTAATCATAGGTCATACTCATCGTTTAAGCACAAGTGGGGTTACCACTTTTACATAAAGCATTGTTGTGGTCACACCATTAGAGTTTCTTTAGCTCAAGTCTTAGATTAATGCTCCCCCTAGATGTGATATCCCCCCTAAGAGGGATCAACTAACCTTGGGTTTTGTCGATGATGACTTCATGTAGGTGTTGAAGATGTGGATGCTCAATGTTGATGTAGATCATTCAGAGCTATCCATTGGAGTGAGTTGCACTTTCAATACCTACACAGGTTAGTCCCACAAGGAACAAACAAGGATATCCATAGACATAGAGTGATGCACACACAAGATGATGTCCATGAAAGCATTAGGTTACCTTGTCCCTTGTCTTACCAACAAGAGGGTTTGTGACTCCTTAAACTAGGGCAAGATGTGGAAGTAATTTGCACTTGTTCTTGCCAAAATAATCTGAGTCAAGTGTGTTGGCGGAGTCACCCTCAAGAACTCTCTAGTTCTTATTCTTAGGGATCCACATCATCTTGATGGGAGTCCTTGGAGTTGTAGTCGTACTTGATGAAGTAGAATTTGATGTAGTCTTGGGAACCCACTTGGGAGCTTCTTCAAATGCATCAACTACCTCTTGAAGCTTATCTTTGCCTTTTTGCTTGTGGTCTTGTGGTGGAAGATCATCTTGCGCTTGTGTCCCTTGGAAAGAAGTAGGATCATACTTCTCTTGTTGAGGAACAAACTTCGTCTTAGGGTATTGATCTTCTTCCCACTCAACTCCATTGGCATTGAACTTTCGTTCAAAACCAACACCTTGATTCTTCCGGTGCCTTCCTTGCTTGCGTACAATTTCCTCAAATTGCTTACTTCCGGCAAGGCTCTTGTAAACACCTTTCTCTATAATTCCCTTCAATAAGCTATTTTCTTGCTCAAGTGTAACTTGGCTAAGAGAATCATTAGTGGAATCAAGAGAACTACTAGAAGCAACAACATTAGATTTAGCATGATTATTGTTACTACTAGAAGAAGAATATTTCTTACTTTTGTAGCTGGATTTAACTTGTGGCATGTAAGTAGACAAGAGTAAATGCTTGGCAATGTAAGAAGAACTTTTCTTGCGAAGATAGTCATTATTGCCTTTAAAAACTCATGTTCTTGCTCAAGGTCGAGCTTTTCAAAGCATAACTTCTCATGAGTCTTTAAAAGTTCTTGATGATCTTCCAAGGTAGTTTCATGAGCTAACTTAAGAGTGTTTAGTTCTTTAGTTAGACGCTCAATCTTCTCCTTATAATTGTCATTCATTTTATCTTGATTAGCATGCTTAATTGACGTTTCATCATAGTATTCATCACTAGAGTTGTCAACAAGTAAATCATCATCACCTAACAAATCATCTTCATCACTATTGAAATCAACATACTTGGGGTGTGATACCTTTGGGCCTTTAGCCACGAAGCATCTTCCAATTCCTTCATTTGGTGAGTCAAATATGTCATAGGAGTTGGTTGACACAAGTGCTAGACCGGCAACACCTTCATCTTGAGTATATTCGGAATCGAAGTGATAACTTCTTTCGGAGTGATGGTCGGAGTCGGAGCCGGATACCCATTCACCAACATGAGCTTGATATCTTCGCTTTGTGTAGCTCTTTGATGACTTGCCCTTCCTTTCCGAATCCTTGCTTCTCCGGGAGCACTAAGTTGGCAGCTTCACGACACCACTGGATTACAGATCAAGAACTAATAAGTATCAATGGTTAGTATGCTATCAATTTATCCCATTTTATATTGGCAAATAAAGAGACGGTTTAAATAATAGTAGAATGATATGACATTGTTCATAGTTAAGACATTGCAGAATATGACATTGTGCTGCAATGGGTAGGTTCACCACACCACTGGATTACGGATCAAGAACAGAAGCATACATGCAGTGCAAAAGAAGATTACTTGCTTTGTATAGTTAAATTTACATGGTCTGAAGAAGGAACTTGGTTGTACAGCTGAAAACTTAAATTGAGAAGGACAAACTTTTGTTTATGAACTACATAATAAACTTTAAACATGCAATTTGATGCAAACACCAAAAATAAACAATTGTTGCAGTCATGCCTAACCAAATATACACAACAAAGTTTGAAGGCTTGAGAAGGACAAGCTTACATTATTGGTGAGGACAGGCTCTATAAAGCCCTTGTCCATGCTGATTGGGGGGGGGCAATTCAAGAAGTTTACCATAGAATCTTCTTCATAAGCATTGCCTTTATTCTACATTTTGTTAAGAGTAAATATAGATGTGATAATATAAGAAAAAATGGAGAATATTTAAGATAAGATGAAGAGTGATGCTACATAACCAAGTAGCTATAAATGTAAGTACAACGATACAGGTGATACGTCTCCAACGTATCTATAATTTTTGATTGTTCCATGCTATTATATTACCTGTTTTGGATGTTTATGGGCTTTATTTTATACATTATTATCATTTTTGGGACTAACCTACTAACCGGAGGCCCAGCCCATATTCATGTTTTTTTTGCCTATTTCAGTATTTCAAAGAAAAGGAATATCAAACGGAGTCCAAACGGAATGAAACCTTTGGGAACGTGATTCTTGGAACGAGCAAGATCCGGAGAGCTTGGAGTACAAGTCAAGAAACAGCCGGAGCCTCCACGAGATAGGAGGGCGCCCCCCTGTAGGGCGCGCCCCTGTCTCGTGGGACCCTCGGGCGTCCACCGACGTACCTCTTCCTCCCATATATACCTACGGACCCCGAAAACATCCAGAGGCACCACCAAACACAATTTCCACCGCCGTAACCTTCTGTATCCACGAGATCCCATCTTGGAGCCTTCGCCGACACTCTACCGGAGGGGGAATCGACCACGGAGGGCCTCTACATCAACATCCTTGCCCCTCCTATGAGTTGTGAGTAGTTTACCACAGACCTACGGGTCCATAGTTATTAGCTAGATGACTTCTTCTCTCTTTTTGGATCTCAATACAGTGTTCTCCCCCTCTCTTGTGGAGATCTATTCGATGTAATCTCTTTTTGCGGTGTGTTTGTCGAGATCCGATGAATTGTGGGTTTATGATCAGATTTATCTATGGATATTAATTGAATCTTCTCTGAATTCTTTTATGTATGATTGAGTTATCTTTGCAAGTCTCTTCAAATTATCGGTTTGGTTTGGCCTACTAGATTGATCTTTCTTGCCATGGGAGAAGTGCTTAGCTTTGGGTTCAATCTTGCGGTGTTCTTACCCAGTGACAGAAAGGGTTGCAAGACACGTATTGTATTGTTGCCATCGAGGATAACAAGATGGGGTTTATATCATATTGCACGAGTTTATATCTCTACATCATGTCATATTGCTTAATGCGTTCCTCTGTTCTTATGAACTTAATACTCTAGATGCATGCTGGATAGCGGTCGATGTGTGGAGTAATAGTAGTAGATGCAGGCAGGAGTCGGTCTACTTGTTATGGATGTGATGCCTATATACATGATCATGCCTAGATAACGTCATAATTATTCGCTTTTCTATCAATTGCTCGACCGTAATTTGTTCACCCACTGTAACACTTATGCTCTTGAGAGAAGCCTCTAGTGAAACCTATGGCCCCCGGGTCTATCTCTTATCATATTTGCTTTCAATCAACTTGTATTTGCATCTTTACTTTCTTGCTTCTATATCATAAAATACCAAAAATATATTTATCTTATCATACTATCTCTATCTGATCTCACTTTCGCAAGTGGTCGTGAAGGGATTGACCACCCCTTCATTGCGTTGGTTGCGAGTTCTTAGTTTGTTTGTGTAGGTGCGTGGGACTTTTGAGGAGCCTCCTACTGGATTGATACCTTGGTTCTCAAAAACTGAGGGAAATACTTACGCTACACTTGCTGCATCACCCTCTCCTCTTCGGGGAAAACCAACGCTAGCTCAAGACATAGCAAGAAGGATTTCTGGCGCTGTTGCCGGGGAGGTCTTCGCTCAAGTCAAGACATACCAAGTACCTATCACAAACTCATCTCCCTCGCATTTACATTATTTGCCATTTGCCTCTCGTTTTCCTCTCGCCCACTTCACCCTTGCCGTTTTATTCGCCCTCTCTTTCCCAATCTCCTCCTCTCTTTTCCGCTTGCCTTTTTCTGTTTGCTTGTGTGTTGGATTACTTGTTGCCATGGCACAAGATAATACCAAATTATGTGATTTGTTGAATACCAATAATAATGATTTCCTTAGTACTCCGATTGCTCCTCTTAATGATGTTGAGTCTTGTGAAATCAATGCTGCTTTGCTGAATCTTGTTATGAAAGATCAATTCGCTGGCCTTCCTAGTGAAGATGCCGCGACCCATCTAAACAATTTTGTTGATTTGTGTGATATGCAAAAGAAGAAAGATACGGATAACAATATTGTCAAATTGAAGTTATTTCCGTTTTCACTTAGAGATCGTGCTAAAGTTTGGTTTTCGTCTTTGCCTAAAAATAGTATTGATTCTTGGAACAAGTGCAAAGATGCTTTTATCTCTAAGTATTTTCCTCCCGCTAAGATCATCACTCTTAGGAACGATATTATAAATTTTAAACAACTTGATCATGAGCATGTTGCCCAATCTTGGGAAAGAATGAAATTGATGCTTCGCAATTGCCCTACTCATGGTTTGAATTTATGGATGATCATACAAAAATTTATGCCGGTTTGAACTTTGCTTCTAGAAATCTCTTAGATTTGGCCGTGGGAGGCACCTTTATGGAAATCACGTTAGGAGATGCTACAAAACTTATTGATAATATTATGGCTAATTATTCTCAATGGCACACCGAAAGATCTTCTAGTAAAAAAGTGCATGCTATAGAAGAAATCAATGTTTTGAGTGGAAAGATGGATGAACTTATGAAGATGTTTGCTACTAAAAATACTCCTCTTGATCCTAATGATATGCCTTTGTCTTCCTTGATTGAGAATAATAATGAATCTATGGATGTGAATTTTGTTGGTAGGAATAGTTTTGGAAACAATGCTTATAGAGGAAATTTTAATGCTAGACCGTTCCCTAGTAATTCCTCTAATAATTATGGAAATTCCCACAATAATTCTTATGGTAATTTTAATAAGATGCCCTCTGATTTTGAGAATAGTGTGAAAGAATTTATGATTTCTCAAATGAATTTTAATGCTTTGCTTGAAGAAAAATAGCTCAAAGTTGATGATTTGGCTAGGAACGTTGATAGACCTTTGCTTGATGTTGGTTCTCTTAAACTTAGACCTTCTCCTCCTAAGCATGATATCAATGAGTCTCTCAAAGTAATGAGAATTTCCATTGACGAGTGCAAGGAAAGAACCGCTAGATTGCGTGCTAAGAAAGATAGCTTTATAAAAGTGTGTTCTTCTAGTTTCCGTGAAAATAATGATGAGGATCTTAAAGTTATTGATGCGTCTCCTATTAGATCTATGTTTTGCAATATGAATTTTGATGATTATGGGACTGATGATGAATCAACTTTACCTAGAAGGCGTCCCAAGAATTCGGAGTCTTTAGATCTTAATGCTAAATTTGGTAAAAGAGAGATTGGAGAATCCTCAACTTCTAATAATGTTGAACCTACTATCTCGGATTTCAAGGAATTTGATTATGATAATTGCCCTTTAAAAGGTTGTATTTCCTTGTTGCAATCCATTGTTAATTCTCCTCATGCTTATAGTCAAAACAAAGCTTTTACCAAACATATTGTTGATGCCTTGATGCAATCTTATGATGAAAAACTTAATTTGGAAGTTTCTATACCTAGAAAACTTAATGATGAGTGGGAACCTACTATAAAGATTAGAATTAAAGATTTTGAGTGTTTTGCTTTGTGTGATTTGGGTGCTAGTGTTTCCACAATTCCGAAAACTTTATGTGATATTCTAGATTTCCATGATCTTGATGATTGCTCTTTAAATTTGCACCTTGCAGATTCCACCATTAAAAAGCCTATGGGAAGGATCAATGATGTTCTTATTGTTGCAAATAGAAATTTGGTGCCCGTACATTTTATCGTTCTTGATATAGATTGCAATCTTTCTTGCCCTAATATTCTTGGTAGACCTTTCCTTAGAACGATTGGTGCGATTATCGATATGAAAGAAGGGAACATTAGATTCCAATTTCCCTTAAAGAAAGGCATGGAGCACTTTCCAAGAAAGAAAGTCAAATTACCTTATGAATCTATCATGCGTGGTACTTATGAATCAAGTGCCAAAGATGGCACTCGTTAGATCTATCCTTGCTTTTATGCCTAGCTAGGGGCATTAAACGATAGCGCTAGTTGGGAGGCAACCCAATTTTCTTTATGTTCTTTGTTTTTGTTCCTGTTTAGAGTTAAAATTTGTTTCTACTTTCTGTTTAGATGTGTTTTTATCTTTTGTTTAATGTTTGTGCCAAGTAGAACCTATAGGATAAACTATGATGATGGTTGATTTGATTCTGCTGAAGAATAGAAACTTTGCGCTCACGAGAAAAAATTCAATAAATCACAGAAATGGGCTTTTGCATTGATTCTTTTTGCTGCCGATCAATAAACAAATTTTCCAGTACTTCCTATTTTGGTAGGATTTTTAGAGTTCCAGAAGTTTGCGTTAGTTACAGATTGCTATAGACTGTTCTGTTTTTCACAGATTCTGTTTTTCATGTGTTGTTTGCTTATTTCAATGCATCTATGGCTAATAAATTAGTTTATAAACCATAAGGAAGTTGGAATACGGTAGGTTAAACACCCAAATAAATAAAGAATGAGTTCATTACAGTACCTTATGTGGTGGTTTTGTTTTCTTTCACTAACGGAGCTTATAAGATTTCCTGTTGAGTTTTGTGTTGTGAAGTTTTCAAGTTTTGGGTAAAGCTTTTATGGACTATGGAATAAAGAGTGGCAAGAAACTAAGCTTGGGGATGCCCAAGGCACCCCAAGATATTCAAGAATAGCCAAAATCCTAAGCTTGGGGATGCCCCGGGAAGGCATCCCCTCTTTCGTCTTCATTCATTGGTAACTTTACTTGGAGCTATATTTTTATTCGCCACATGATATGTGTTTTGCTTGGAGCGTCATGTATTATATTGGTCTTTGCTTGTTAGTTTACCACAATCATCCTTGCTGTAACACACCTTTTGGGAGAAGCCTATTTGACTAGAATTTGCTAGAATACTCTATGTGCTTCACTTATATCTTTTGAGCTTGATAGTTTTTGCTCTAGTGCTTCACTTATATCTTTTAGAGCATGGTGGTGGATTAATTTTATAGAAATTGCTAGTCTCTCATGCTTCACTTATATTATTTTGAGAGTCTCTTAGAACAGCATGGTATTTGCTATGGTTTTAATTTGGTCCTAGAATGATGAGCATCCAAGTTGGGTATAATAAAGACTATCATAGAAAGTGAATTGGATGCTATGATCAATTTGATGCTTGATAATTGTTTTGAGATATGGAGGTAGTAATATTAAAGTCATGATAGTTGGGTAATTATGGATTTAAAGAATGCTTGTGTTGATGTTTGTGATTCACGTAGCATGCACGTATGGTGAACCGCTTTGTGATGAAGTTGGAGCACAATTTTATTTATTGAATGTCTTCCTTATGACTGGCAGTCGGGGATGAGCGATGGTCTTTTCCTACCAATCTATCCCCCTAGGAGCATGCGCGTAGTGCTTTGGTTTTTGATGACTTCTAAATTTTTACAACAAGTATATGAGTTCTTTTGACTAATGTTGAGTCCATGGATTATACGCATCCTTTCACCCCTCCATTATTGCTAGCCTATCTTGTACCGTGCAACTTTCGCCGGTACCATGCACCCACCATATACCTCCCTCAAAACAGCCACCATACCTACCTATTATGGCATTTCCATAGCCATTCCAAGATATATTGTCATGCAACTTTCCACCGTTCCGTTTATTATGGCATGTTTCATCATTGTCATATTGCTCTTTGCATGATCATGTAGTTGACATCGTATTTGTGGCAAAGCCACCATCATAATCTTCATACATGTCGCTCTTGATTCATTGCATATCCCGGTATACCGCCGAAGGCTTTCACATAGAGTCATATCTTGTTCTAGCTTTGAGTTGTAAATCCATAAAAGTGTGATGATCTTCATTATTAGAGCATTGTCCCAGTGAGGAAAGGATGACGAAGACTATGATTCCCCCACAAGTCAGGATGAGACTTCAGACTTTACAAAAAAAAGAGAGAGAAAGGCCAAAAAAAGAAGGCCAAAGAAAAAAAAGAAAAAAAAGAATGAGAGAAAAAGAGAGAAGGGACAATGCTACTATCTCTTTTTCCACACTTGTGCTTCAAAATAGCACCGTGATCTTCATGATAGAGAGTCTCATATGTTGTCACTTTCATATACTAGTGGGAATTCTTCATTATAGAACTTGGCTTGTATATTCCAATGATGGGCTTCCTCAAAATGCCCTAGGTCTTCGTGAGCAAGCAAGTTGGATGCACACCCACTAGTTTTCTTTTGTTGAGCTTTCATATATTTATAGCTCTAGTGCATCCGTTGCATGGCAATCCCTACTCCCTCACATTGATATCTATTAATGGGCATCTCCATAGCCTGTTGACACACCTAGTTGATGTGAGACTATCTTCTCCTTTTTTTGTCTTCTCCACAACCACCATTCTATTCCACCTATAGTGCTATCTCCATGGCTCACGCTCATGTATTGCGTGAAAGTTGAAAGAGTTTGAGATTATTAAAGTATGAAACAATTTCTTGGCTCGTCATCGGGGTTGTGCATGATTAAATACTTTGTGTGATGAAGATAGAGCAACAGCCAGACTATATCATTTTGTAGGGATAACTTTCTTTTGGCCATGCTATTTTGAGAAGACATGATTACTTGCTTAGTATGCTTGAAGTATTACTATTCCTTATGTCAATATGAACTTTTATTTTGTATTATTTGGATCTGAACATTCATGCCACATTAAAGAAAATTACATTGAGAATTATGCTAGGTAGCATTCCACATCAAAAATTCTCTTTTATCATTTACCTACTCGAGGACGAGCAAGAATTAAGCTTGGGGATGCTTGATATGTCTCCAACGTATCTATAATTTTTGATTGTTCCATGCTATTATATTACCTTTTTTGGATGTTTATGGGCTTTATTTTATACATTATTATCATTTTTGGGACTAACCTACTAACCGGAGGCCCAGCCCATATTGCTGTTTTTTGCCTATTTCAGTATTTCGAAGAAAAGGAATATCAAACGGAGTCCAAACAGAATGAAACCTTCGGGAACGAGATTTTTGGAACGAACAAGATCCGGAGAGCTTGGAGTACAAGTCAAGAAACAGCCAGAGCCTCCACGAGATAGGAGGGCGCGCCCCCTGTCTCGTGGGACCCTCGGGCGTCCACCGACGTACCTCTTCCTACTATATATACCTACGGACCCTGAAAACATCCAGGGGCACCACGAAACACAATTTCCACCACCGTAACCTTCTGTATCCGCGAGATCCCATCTTGGAGCCTTCGCCGGCACTCTGCCGGAGGGGGAATCGATCACGGAGGGCCTCTACATCAACATCCTTGCCCCTCCTATGAGTTGTGAGTAGTTTACCACAGACCTACAGGTCCATAGTTATTAGCTAGATGGCTTCTTCTCTCTTTTTGGATCTCAGTACAATGTTCTCCCCCTCTCTTGTGGAGATCTATTCGATGTAATCTCTTTTTGCGGTGTGTTTGTCAAGATCCGATGAACTGTGGGTTTATGATCAGATTTATCTATGGATATTAATTGAATCTTCTCTGAATTATTTTATATGATTGAGTTATCTTTGCAAGTCTCTTCAAATTATCGGTTTGGTTTGGCCTACTAGATTGATCTTTCTTGCCATGGGAGAAGTGCTTAGATTTGGGTTCAATCTTGCGGTGTTCTTACCGAGTGACAGAAAAGGTTTCAAGACACATATTGTATTGTTACCATCGAGGATAACAAGATGGGGTTTATATCATATTGCATGAGTTTATCCCTCTACATCATATCATCTTGCTTAATGCGTTGCTTCGTTCTTATGAACTTAATACTCTAGATGCATGCTGGATAGCGGTCGATGTGTGGAGTAATAGTAGTAGATGCAGGCAGGAGTCGGTCTACTTGTTATGGATGTGATGCCTATATACATGATCATGCCTAGATAACGTCATAATTATTTGCTTTTCTATCAATTGCTCGACAGTAATTTGTTCACCCACCGTAACACTTATGCTCTCGAGAGAAGCCTCTAGTGAAACCTATGGCCCCTGGGTCTATCTCTTATCATATTTGCTTTCAATCTACTTTTATTTGCATCTTTACTTTCTTGCTTCTATATCATAAAATACCAAAAATATATTTATCTTATCATACTATCTCTATCAGATCTCACTTTTGCAAGTGGCCGTGAAGGGATTGACAACCCCTTTATTGTGTTGGTTGCGAGTTCTCAGTTTGTTTGTGTAGGCGCGTGGGACTTTTGAGGAGCCTCCTACTGGATTGATACCTTGGTTCTCAAAAACTGAGGGAAATACTTACGCTACACTTTCTGCATCACCCTCTCCTCTTCGGGGAAAACCAACGCTAGCTCAAGACGTAGCAACAGGCAAAAGGTACAGCCAGGAGCAATGCATGGCTAAACTTCTTCAGTACCATCGGTGTTATCCAACCTTATGGTAAGAGTAAATATAGATCTGATCTGTAGAAAATAGAGGGCAAAGGAAAATAAGTTGCAAAGTGATGGTACATGAACAGCTACCTATCAATATAAGTACACTGATAAAGGACACCAAGTACTTACAAGAATAATGCAAAGCTAAAAAAATTCATTGGCATTGGATATATTCTACACTAATGTAACCATTCATACAGATCAGATAATTTGGAGCGAACAATTGATAAGCAAGCTATCATGCATGCTGTTGTCACATAATGAACCAGGTATGTATGCAAGTACAGTGATACAGGACAACAGGTACTAACAAGAGAAAAGCAGCGGGTAGCATATTTGCGATATCATGTCATTCTTTTCAAACCGGAATTCTTCTTCGAGCAGATTTCCTGCAAAAAAGATCTGTAAGGCACATGCGAAAAAGTAGAAGTTCAAATTGTCATGTGATTTCATAGACAGTACCTCATCCTGGGAACGAGACCAGTGCATAACAAGGTTCTTCCATTCAATGTCTTCTAAATTTAGCACAGGAGACTTCACCGAAAATTCGTTTATAGACTTGCCATCAAAGTGTGATTTCCTCAGGTAACACCGATACTGCTGCAATGCTTCCTTGAAAAGCACAAGCAACCTTTGCTCGTCATGACTATCTAGATTGACCCTCGCCTACTTACAACAATGTAATGTAAATCATTGATGTGTTCAATCAGCAGAAAACAAGAAAATAATAACCATGAATAATAGCACTTACACGTAAGTTGGACAGGAAGATGTGAAAATGGTGTTTGTCTTCACTATAATCTTCCCATGATGGGAATATATGCATGTAGTCCCTAACAACATTGAAAGCATTGTCTTTTAAACTGGGAATAACTGGAATGGGGTTTCAATCTGCAGGAATTGGCCGTCTCTGCAGTTGGGATAGGTCTTCGGCCAGTGGACTTGCTGTACTTTTTGCTGGAGTGGGATTTCTCTGTGGTACAGCTGGTACTATGCCAACTGAAATCGGTATAACTTTTGCTGGAGTGCAGGTCCTGTGTGGTAGGGCTAGTTGTAACGCCCCAGATCCGATGCGCCAGTTGTCAGCCAGTTATTCGCCGTCATTTCCATGTCATTTGCTTGCGTGTTGCATTTTATCATGTCATCATGTGCATTGCATTGCATACGTGTTTGTCTCATGCATCCGACCCTTTTCCCCGTTGTCCGTTTTGCAACCCGGCGCTCCTATGCCCTCCGGCGTTCCCCTTTCGTCTCTCGTTGTGAGTGGGTGTTAAACTTTCTCGGAATGGACCGAGTCTTGCCAAGCGGCCTTGGTATAGCACCGGTAGACCGCCTGTCAAGTTTCGTGCCATTCGGAGGTCGTTTGATACTCCAACGGTTAACCGAGTAACCGTAAAAACCTCCTTCTCTTTGCAGCCCAATACCCCTCCAAAGTGGCCCAAAACCCATCTAACTCCCCTCCATGCTCTCGGTTGTTCGATCACGATCGCGTGGCCAAAAACAGCTCCTCATTTGGACTCTCCTAGCTCTCTCTACCTATATAAACACCTCCCCCTCCGAAATTCCCAGTGCAAACCCTAGCCCCCTTCCCTACCGCGCCGCCGGACATGTCCATCCGCGCCGGACATGTCCGCCGGACACGTCGCGCGGACCAATGGCGTGTCACCACGTCATCGCCGTTGCCTCCAGCGCCAATCCCCGCCGGCCACCTCACCGTCTCTCTCTCCTCTCCCCATCGCGCGGCCCGCGGGACCCAGACCGGGCCCGCGCGAGCCCGCGCCGCCGCCGCCGTCCGCCCGCCTGCGCCCGGGCCCAGCGCCGACGCCCGCCGCCCGGGATCTCCGCGCCGCCGCCTCCTCGCCTCTGCCGGCCGGCGCCGCGCTGCCCCCGGCCGGAGCCGCGCAGCCCCGCCCCGCCTCTCCCGGTCGGCGTCCCTCCGCCGCCTCCCCGGCGCCCGCGCGCCGCCGCGTCCCGCGCGACCCCTGACCCCGCGCCTAGCCTCCCTGCCCGGCGCTGCCTCGGCCACCGGAGTCGCCCGCACCTCACCGGCCGCGAGCTCCGGCGAGCTCGTTCTCCGTGCCCCGCGCCGCCCCTGCCGAGATCCGGCCGGATCCGGCCCGGAGCGCCTCGTCCCTGACCTCTCCGACGCCTCTCCGGTCGTCTCCCTCCTGTCCGGCGTCTTCTCCGGCGAAGCCTCTGACGAACCTAGTTTTCTGTGCGAAGGTTGACTTCCCCCCCCCTCTGAAAACTGCTAAGTCCCCGAATCTGTGACATTATCATGTCATGTTCATCGCATTGTATCTCTGCATCCGTAGCTCTGTTTTGTGCGTGTAATATGTCAAATTGTTCTCCTCAACGAGTACATCATTCCATTCCATTGCATCATGTTCATTTGAGTCCGTCTTGATGCCTAAATCACTATTGCAAGAGTGCTTCATGGTGTTAATCTGCTGAAACTGTTATAACGAGCTCATTTGTCATTTTTGTCATGATTGATGTGTGCATCCTATGAGGTTGATGTCTACATGTGTTTTGCTCTATGTTATGTCTTCTTTACAGAGGTGCTTACCATGTATTTTTGTGATCAATGTGGTGACTAACACAAGCATGCAAACTAGGCATCGTGATATTGCTGATTTTAGTCCCTGTTCTGTCGTTATTTTGATGCCATGTAAACATGTTGCTACAGAGAGATCCATGCATATTTTGAGATACTTCAGTAAGGATGTTTTGAACATATGGTTATTATATATCCATTCATGCCCCTGGTTGCAATTATGGAGTAGTCTAGCATGTCATTTTCGTGCTCTACTTTTGCTTCATAATGTTTCCTGGCAGATTGTTTACATGTTATTCAATTTTGCCAAGGTTGTTGCTAGTGATCCATGCACCCTATGAACTTGCTCTTGCCATGCCTAGCTTCATAAATATGTCTTCTTACTGTTGGTTGCCTTGCCATGCCATGTAATGCTCTGTGGTGAGTGGTACAAGCTCACCAACATGCCTTCATAATTCTGTTTCTGCCATGTTTGAATCTGTAATATAACTTGCTATGTTTACTTGGGTGCCATCATATTTTCTGATCCTTTTTGGCTCATGGTCAGTAAAGGACATTTGGTCTATGCAATTAGTAGATTCATGCCATGCCTTTGTTTGCCATGATAAGTTCCTATAACATGCTGTTTGATAGCTCTGAACATTGCAACCTGATGTTATTTTCTGCAAAGTCTGAACTGTTATTATTTGCAATCTTACCATGTGTGTTTGAGCATGTTCTAGTGATTTCTGGAGATAGCAAAATGTTCATGTTTTGTTATGCTTTACCTGTACATCATGCCCATGCCTTTTGTTCTCATGTTGGGGTGATGTAGCATGTTATTTTGATGCTTGCAATATGCCTAGTTGCTGTTTTGGACAGATTGTTGCTATGACTTGTATAGTGCGTATGTGTTGCACCGTTGCTCCGCTTTGAGTGTGCTCTATATGAAACTTGCTTGATTTTGCATGTAGTTCCATACTATCATGTTGCATCCATGTTTTTAGGTGTTTGCTTGATGTTTGTATGCATTTTGCATCAATGCCATGTTTAACTTGTTTTGCTCATATCTTCTAGGCCGTAACTCCGAATCTAATGAACTTTATATGTAACTTGACTAGAATCTCATGTAGATCATCTTTGTGCATCTTAACTTGCTGTTTAACAACTCGAACATAAGTTTTATTCAGATCTGGACCAATTTCGAAATATGCATATGAGGACTTACCGGAATTGTTATATGTTGTTCCCGACCTCATTTCAACTTGCTTTGATGTGTTGCTCTTGTTTGCATCATCTCTTTCCATGTAGCTTCATATAGCCTTGTCATACAACATACTTGTTTGTGCATCATGTCTTGTCTATGTGTGGTGTGTTTACCATGTTGTGTGCTTCTTCTCGATAGTTCTCGCTTCGTTGCGATCGTGAGGATTCGTTCGTCTACGCTTGGTTCGGCTTCATCTGTTCGTCTTCTTCATGGACTCGTTCTTCTTCCTTGCAGGATTTCAGGCAAGATGACCGCTACCCTGGATCTCACTACTATCATTCCTATGCTAGTTGCTTCGTTCTATCGCTATGCTGCGTTACCTATCATTTGCTCATCAAGCCTCCCATATTGCCATGAACCTCTAACCTTTGACACCTTTCCTACGCAAACCGTTGTTTGGCTATGTTACCGCTTTTGCTCAGCCCCTCTTATAGCGTTGCTAGTTGCAGGTGAAGTTGAAGATTGCTCCATGGTGGACAGGTTTTTGATTGGGATATCACAATATCTCTTATATTATTAATGCATCTATATACTTGGTAAAGGGTGGAAGACTCGGCCTTTTGCCTGGTGTTTTGTTCCACTCTTACCGCCCTAGTTTCCGTCATACCGGTGTTATGTTCCCGGATTTTGCGTTCCTTACGCGGTCGGGTGATTTATGGGACCCCCTTGACAGTTCGCTTTGAATAAAACTCCTCCAGCGAGGCCCAACCTTGGTTTTACCATTTGCCTCACCACCACCTATACCCTTCCCTTGGGTCGGCCAACCCGAGGGTCATCTTTATTTTAGCCCCCGGGCCAATGCTTTTCTAAGTGTTGGTCCAAACCGAGCGATGTCCGGCGCCCCCTGGGCAACCAGGGTCTATGCCAACCCGACGTCTGGCTCATCCGATGTGCCCTGAGAACGAGATATGTGCAGCTCCTATCGGGATTTGTCGGCACAGCGGGAGGCTTTGCTGGTCTTGTTTTACCATTGTCGAAATGTCTTGTAAACCGGGATTCCGAGTCTGATCGGGTCTTCCTGGGAGAAGGTTTATCCTTCGTTGATCACGAGAGCTTATCATGGGCTAAGTTGGGACACCCCTGTAGGGTATAATCTTTCGAAAGTCGTGCCTGCGGTTATAGGCAGATGGGAATTTGTTAATGTCCGGTTGTAGATAACTTGACACCAGATCCGATTTAAAACGCATCAACCGTGTGTGTAGCCGTGATGGTCTCTTCTCGGCGGAGTCCGGGAAGTGAACATGGTCTTTGGGTTATGTTTGACGTAAGTAGGAGTTCAGGATCACTTCTTGATCATTGCTAGCTTCACGACCATTCCGCTTGCTCTCTTCTCGCTCTTATTTGCGTATGTTAGCCACCATATATGCTTAGTCGCTCCTGCAGCCTCACCACTTTACCCCTTCCTTTCCCTTTAAGCTTTGCTAGTCTTGATACCCATGGTAATGGGATTGCTGAGTCCTCGTGGCTCACAGATTACTACAACAACAGTTGCAGGTACAGGTTATGCGATGATCATGACGCGAGAGCGATGTTTGCTTGCGTTGAGTTCTTCTTCTGCTTCTTCGATCAGGGATAGGTTCTAGGTCGGCAGCCTGGGCTAGCAGGGTGGATGTCGTTTGAGTTTCTGTTTGTGTTTCATCCGTAGCCGGATGATGCTCTGATGTATGATGATGTTGTATTCGTGTGGCATTGTATGCCTTATGTATGTATCCCCATCTATTATGTAATGTTGATGTAATGATATCCACCTTGCAAAAGCGTTCCAATATGCGGGTCTATCCTTGGTGGGACCTTCGAGTTCCTTTTGGATAGGGTCGCATATTGGGCGTGACACTAGTGGTGTGGCCAGTGAAGTACGGGTATAGTTTGCTGGAGTCGGTCCTATGTTTTGTGTCACTGGTTGTACTGCCAATATAAGTGGGATGCTGTCTGATTTCTCCGGCACCACCACGTTTTTCAAGGACTTTGCTGGTGCTCGTTCAGGTTTGGCAATCACCCTCCTCCTTTTTGATGTCTGATGCACAAGAACATCATTTGAGTGGAAAACATGGTATGATAACAGATGGAATATGTTTTGATAATGGATGGGCATGGCATCTCGACATATATGATGAGTAAACTAAGCAGATGGCGGTGCAACAAAGTAGAAGAAATGCAAGACAACATATGCAAGATATGTGCAATCAATAAAACCTTGCCAAATTAGAACAAACAACTTGATGGGTAAACAGGACAGGCCATCTGCCTTTGACTCGTCGAGGTTAGAATAGTCATTAGGATCATATTCTGAACAGGAATCAACAGGTGGGGAGCGTATGAGTTTCATTGCATCCAGAATGGCACTCAATGCCTTGGTGCCAATTTTGTAAGTCTACAGTGTTTAGCTTCAAGAGTGGACTGCTGCTAGTGCGACACAAAGCAGCTACACAGATCATAGTGTAGATATAACGGGAAAACCGTAAGCATCAGAGTAAAATCAGCAAAGTGGAACTTGCTGGAATATATGTGCTAGTATTGCCGGTACGGCTAGAAAGGCTTCGGATACCAGCTCTCTTCAACTGAAGGTGCAGTACTGTTAATATTAGTGTAACTCTCAAAGGCGACACAACTCCCCGCATTTCCTTGCTATTCTTATAGGATTCAAGTGGGCAGGCCACTACAAATCCTATTCCTATGTTTACAAAATCCTACGAATCAAAGAGGCTCGAAGAGTTCAAAGTTTCCATCACAACCGACCGTATAGACCTCTACACTGCAAATGTCCCTGCTCATCTTCACTACAAGGAACATACTGTACTACTATCATACTCCCTCCGTTCCAAAATATAAGTCTTTGTAGAGATTTCCACTATGGATCACATACAGATGTATCCAGATACATTTTAGAGTGTAGATTGACTCATTTTTCTCCATATGTAGTCCATGGTGGAATCTATACAAATACTTGTATTTAGGAACGGAGAGAGTACTTATTAAAGAAGAACGGAACAGGAACATGCTAAAGAAGAGAAAGCTGATTTTGGATAATAAAATGTTCGTTGCGCAGTGCCCACACATGATGAACCGGAGCGCATTAAGAATGCAACTCCCTGCTGTCTCTCGACCATTTCAGGCGGTTGGATGAAGATCCTACATCTCCTAACCCTTCTTTTTCCTTGTCTCTGATTCTTCCCATACATAACACCGCACTAGCCGCCGGCCGGACCACCGGCCCCCACCGCATGTGTTCCTCCGCCACCCCCACCCCCACCCCCGCCCCCACTCGCATCGAGTTTTCTTTGTTCGGCCGCCCCCCCACAACCACCATACCCACCCGAGCCCCTTCCTTCGCACCGGCGAACTCCAGCGAGCTCTAAAAAGTTGACTGACCAAATTTTGAAATTTAGTCTCCTGTGATTTAACTAGTGTGGAATATAAAAGGGGAAAACCATAAGCATTGGGAGTATAGTGTTGAGCGTGCCATGGCAGATCTGAAGGTGCAAACCGGACAAAGGCAACTTAGAATTCGAAACCAATGTTTGCTTTCAACTAGCAAGTAAGTGATGGACAAGAAATCATAGTAAAGCAGTGGCGATATATTTTCTTGCTGCGATAAATAAGTTGAGCAGATACGAAAGAGTACCGCCTCTGGTGCGGCGCCGTGTATGCATCTGCAGAGAATTTGACGGTATTGCGGTAGCGATGGCTTTCGGCAACGTGAAAGCAGATCTAGGAGGGTAGATGGTGGCGGCGGGGCGCGGTGGACGAGACGGTCGTAGGAGCAGCGCCAGCAAGGTGGACGACGGAGGGGATGAAGCGAGAAGACGGGATGCAAGGATCCCGGTCCGAAGCCGTGGATGAGAGAGGTCGATCTCTTGTAATGGACGGCGGCATCGGGGTATCAGCTCCGACATGGTGGAGGAGGACGACAGTGGATGGGGTGGCGGACGGAGGAGGCTAGAGTAGAGAGGGTGTTTTGGCGCCCACGGAGTACGAATGGGGAAACAGAGGTAGAGAGGAAGGGAGGAACCAAGTCTTCAGGGCACGCTTGTCTCAAATGCGAGGAAATTTACAAACTTAGCCCCCGTTTCAAATTTCCTAGATCACAACAATATTAGTTGGTTGGGGATAGGACGGTAATCTCGTATACACCGAATATTTGCCAATGAGAGTTTGTTTTTGGCGCCCACCGTGTATGAATCAGGGAGGGAGTCGATTTTGGCCGAGGAGACACTGTGTTTTGGCGCCCATCGTGTATGAATCCGGGTGAGAGGCGGTTATGTCACGTTTGAGTGAAATTACAAACCTACCCCTATCGAAACTTATAGAAATCGAGCAGATAGGCTTTGCGTGGCAAGGATAGGCAGTAGTAATTTCCATCTCGCAGATTTTGGTTTTGGGCGGTTACTGCGACTTTCCCCACTTCGTTCAAATTTTGCAGAGTGCATGTTTACCGTGCCAACTCAATTCAAATCCTGTTTGTATTTTAATTTTTTCGGCCAGGATCCATTTTCGATTGGAATAAAATTCTATATACATAATTTTTTATATATACTTTCAAAAGCACAACAAAGAATTCTACTCGTTTATATGTGTAATATGATTTACAAATACAATGATCTCAAAATCATAAGGTTGAATTCAAAAAATTTAAACCAAATTATGTTCTACTAAAATGTATGGATCAGTAATATCTACATATTAAATAACATAGATGTGCGTGAATTCATATGAGTATGCATGTTTGATAAATCACTTTTGGTTCGAGTATGGATTACAGGTATCATCATCTCGAATTCAAATATTTGAATCCCTTTTATGTTCACTCCTTTCACGCCCATCTCTCTCGCATGCATGCTCCTTCATGTAGCTACCACTTCTTTTCTCCAGCTCACCTGCACGCTCACTTCATGTTTCTCCTATCCTCGCAAACATGGTCTCTCGACGTCTCCCTTGAGAAGTGTCACACTCTCCCGATCATTATACATTACACAGTTTTCATTATCTCTCACGTCTCTACCGTTCTCTGGTATCACTAGGTACCTAAGCTTTCTTTTTCACCGCCACACACACAGTCTCCACTCGTCTTTCACTTTGTCTTTCTCTCTATGGGATTCTCTCACACACCCTATATGTCTCTAGATATGACTCATACCACTAAAATTACTCTCTCTCTCTCTCTCTCTCTCTCTCTCTCTCCTGTAGACACAACATTTGTTGCGGTCTCCTTTTCGTCTCCATCCCAGACTGACATTATTCATTTGTTTACCGATCAGACAAACTCCCCCCCCCCTCTCTCTCTCTCACACACACAACTCTTGCTTCCACTCCCCTTCCGGACTACTGTCTCTCTCACACACACATAAAACTCTTGCTTTCGCACCCTCGACTCGTATTTCTCTCACAAACATTTATCGACTAGCCTCTAGATAGGTTTATACACCCGCACACTCGTGCTTCCACTATCGCATACATGTCTCTCTCCCGCTCCTTGTATCTATGTAGATTTTTCTTCCCTTCTTGAGACACGCCCTCTCGATCGTGCACACACACACTATCGCCTCATTTTAAGCTGATACCTCTCGCACACACACTCTTTGTGTCCTTGTCACACATGCACTCCGTCCTCCTCCTCTCTCCCTCTCTCTCACACACATGGGATTTTTGCAACAATTAGCAAGATGCCCATGCGTTGCACGGAACATCAAGATGCATTTGTATGAGTAGTTTATCTTGTGGGAGAAAAGGATGAACGAGGGAAGGCCTTATTTTCAAATGTGGAGAGGGGTGTGGGTATCTTTTTGCAAAATTGCCATAGTTTCCTTCTTATCCATCAGATATAGATTGGACGGCCTATATTGCAGGATGGCAGGCACACGATCATCACCGGCTATGCTTTTTATAAGAGTAGGGATAAAAAACAGAATTGGTGATGATGGTGGGCCTGCCATCCTGCAATATAGGTCCTCCGATTTATATGTGACAGATAGGAAGGAAACTATGGCAATTTACCCGCACTCCTCTCCACATTTGTAGATAAGGCCTTCCCTCGTTCATCCTTTTCTCCCACAAGATCTTGATGTTCCATGCAACGCACGGGAATCTTGCTAGCAAGAGTAGAAATTAGACATATACCACTTCTTGAATCTTGAAACCAACAACATTCCTCCCTCATCTCATCAAAACCGCCAAAGGAATATATATTGAGTGAAACATAACATATTTTTAGTTATATACGTATTTCAAAACTAGACTTTTTTTCTATCAAATTGGTGAATATGTATTAATCTACTTTGATCGTGTGGCAATGCATTGACACATTGCTAGTAGTTATTATAATGTTTTGGACACTAGACAAACGGTGGAGTACATATACGAAGAGAAGAGGCGCACGCACGCAGTCGGTCTCTCATTGTCTCACACACATGAGAGTTACGTAAAGGCAACGTTAACAAATAAACCCTAAAGCCCTAGGTGCACGATTGCTGCATTCGCGGGTGTCGGGTACGTGGTGGAGCGCACCTTTGTAGGAATAGTCAGCTCGCATGATAATTTGATCCGTAGGAGTTGATGGTCGGGACCACAGGTGAACGACTTGGAGCCGGTGGCTCGCCAGTTGCCACAGTTCGAGTAGCCACGTTTAAAATATCAATTTTAGCGGGGTTAAGAGTTCTGATTTTCAATGGTGCATTATAAGTACTAAGTAGTTTTTAGAACGATCGGTATGGAGCGAAAATGGAATTCATAACTACTACTACGTACCTCCTTGGCGTATGGTTGTCTGGGTTTACGTTGCGAGATGTTGAACCTGATAGTTCTAGGGAAAATACTATGGTTTAGATTTAGATGTTGGTTTTCAGTAATGAAAATCGGAAGGGGGAAACCCTTTTTTGATTAAAAAAACTACTACATCCGTTCTGGTTTACTAGCCCCCATCGTATTTTGGGTCAAAGTTTGTCCATGAATTTTACTTGTAAAATATGAGTGGAAAACGAGATTTTGTTATACCCAAATAAAAAAGGACTGGAGGGAGTAATTGCTCTGACACGGACGCGACCTCTCATAGCGCAGGCATTGAACTGGCGCGCCGGCCAAGAGGGCCCCACTCGATGCAGGCCCCGGGCTGAACACGCCTCCTCACCGCATGCAACCGGCTTCAGACTGCCCCGCCTGCCTTCGTTGAATCCGCGCGTGTGCCGGCAACACGTCCTTCCGCGAGCCGACCGACATTTTAGAACACAAAAAATGACCAAAATATAATTAATTACGCATGGTCTTGACTTGTTGTGCTTGCATTGGTAGCAGGAACTAGAGGTTTTCCTTTATCTATAACTCTCCTCACTTTTTTTTGGCTTTGAAGTGAATCATGGTTGTGGACATTATGTATGAATGTGCAGATATCTGTGAACATGAGTTTAATGTGGAAGTTGAACTTGGAATGTCGGGATTGCGCGTGAACTATACCATGTCCAATGCTTCGTCTGTTATTATTTGGAAAGTAATTACTGTTATTACATGACCCGAAAAAATATATTTTGTGCCACATCAGTAGATGCACGGACATCACAACATGCATGCTGACTAGATAAACATTTGAACCTAGCTATTATGAAGGAAATTTTGTATGGGCAATAGTTTTAGATAGCAGGAGACGCCTAGCCTGCTCTGGCGCTGCTAGGTTATTTCTGGCTTCTTCCATCTCTTCTTTGGCTTGGGTGAAGAGAGCATCTAATTGCTCTTTTCGCTTCTTCAGAAACTCAGCTACATTCTCAAGGGTTGTTGCACGCTTTCTTTCAGCCTTTACTAGAGCCACGAGGACACGAACAACTGACGACTCCACCTTGCTTGTGTGTAATCCAGCATCATCTGGGAATTTGCACCTTGTGTCTAATCCAGCATCATTAGGGAACTGGCACCTTGTGTGTAATCCAGCCCCATTTTGGAAACATGATCTCAAGGTTGACCATACTTCCCCCCTCACAGGAACTGCATCCTGACATGAAGTTACTTCTTTTTTAGATCAATACTCAGAGCAACCCAGATCCATTTAGTAGAAGCCGGATAAACAAAACTCAGAAATTGAATTCAAAAGGAAAATATATAAAAACATACTACAAGGTGAGAACACCCACTTCCTACATCAAGCTAAAAACGAAAGCATTAGGACGATTAAGACTCTTCTTATTACACATCGAAGAACACGAGGCCAAGAGAAACAGAAACTACAACATATACACATCGAAGAACACGATGCTAAACGAAAGTAATTGAAAGTGTGTTACTTACCAAAGCTCATTTTACAGGTTCGGTGCAGCTCCTCTTTAACTTGCCATGCTCCTTGAAGATGTCCCCAATATCCTGTGTTTGGTCTTCATTGCTCCTGTGCATGTTCGCACTCGTGGTTTTAAAATCTCAACATGGCAAGAAAAACATACTACTAGTAATACTCGCGCATCTTGTGGGCAACATTAAAGCACTCGTCTGCCATGTTAGAGCATCTCCAACAGAATCGCAACGCGTGGTGCTTTAAAAAAGCATTTGCAGTGCTGAGATCGAGAAGTAGAGATAGAGAGTAGAGACTAGAGAGTAGAGGATAGTTCTCAGCATAGATAGATAAAAAAATAGATAATTTAACTACTCCTCATCGTCCGACTCCTCCTTGGTGATGTCCTCCTCCGATGTCTGACTATAGGCGTGAAGATACCGATCATCGTCGGATTCCCAGGGCGACACTGCTCCTAGCCTCATGTTGAATTGAGCATCTGCTTTTCGCCTATGCTTGTCCTTACGATAGGCGGCTCCCTCCACCCTCCTTTGCGCGTAGAACTCACGTTCGTTGATGATGTCCTGCAGGAAGCATTGACACCACAATGCCATGGCTTCCTCGTTCATCTCGGCGATGCCGAGACGGTGCTTGCGCCTCTGGTTGTCGCGACGATCCTCGTCGGTCATAAGCCACGACAGAGGCGCGAGCTCCTGCGCCCGCTCCCGTGTCGGCACATTGGGGAAGTTCAATGTTCTATGAGGCCACCGGAGGCGCCATAACGCTGCGTTGTACGCGCGGGCAGCCTCGTTGGCGGTGTCAAAATTGCCGAGGCTGAGGCGCATCACGCGGAACCGGATCTCGGTGGAGAAGCCACAGGAGGAGCGCGCGCGGACGTTGCGGTATCCCCAAGTTTCCCTGCAACGCGGTGGCATGGTGGCGCGGCGGCGGCGAGGCAAGAAAGAGTGGGGAGAGAGTGGTGGCGAGGCACAGAGCGGGGAGAGAGCGGTGGTAGGGCAGAGAGCAGTGGGAGGGCGTTGGATTTTATAAAGCGCGCCGAACGCCGCGCGCCAAAACTAGCACATGCCCGACCGCTTTTTCCCGCGCGCGTGATCCTTTCCTGACGTCTTTGCTATCTCTACTCTCTTCTCTACTGTTATAATTATTTTATATTTAAGAATTATCTCTACTTCTCTACTCTCTACTTTTTTCTCTACTCTTATAAAAAACAGAGTTGGTGATGATGGTGTGCCTGCCATCCTGCAATATAGGCCGTCCGATTTATATCTGACACATAGGAAAGAAACAATGGCAAATTTGCAAAAAGATACCCACACCCCTCTCCAGATTTGCAAATAAGGCCTTCCCTCGTTCATACTTTTCTCCCACAAGATAAACTACTCATACAAATGCATCTTGATGTGTGCAACGCATGGGCATCTTGCTAGTTCTAAAAAACTTTCCATCATTTTCCACACTACTGGTTGTAGATGAAAAACTTACCCAAGCACAGCGCGATACAGGAGCGATGCACAATTACAAGCTGATATTCTGTTAGACAATGGAGGCTATAACCAATTACTTTTACGGGAACAATAGCAACCAGGAAATTTGAAGGGTAGGTATGAACAAAATTGGAACTGCACATGTACTACTAAGTGATTGAATACACACATTACCAATCAAGGAGTAGAACGATGGTCGTGGCGGCCTCTATGAGTCATGGTCGGCAACGGGAGTCAGTTCATTGTCCACGACGGTGGTGCTTCTGCGCTTGGCGTCGGCTTCCAGGAAGCAGATCCAAGACTGTGGAAGACGGTGCCAGGTAAGAGGCTCCGTGTACGATGACGACGATGGACCGGCTCCAGTGTGGCATACGAGGTCGTCGATGAGGTAGATGCACTACGGTGGACGAGTGCGCCGATGTAGAAGGGGAGGAGCACGAAGGCTGCAGTGTCGTGGAGAAGTTTATTTTGCGGTGGCGATAGAAAATGGGGAGTATTCAGGTGTACTACTCTGGGTGCCGGGGTGGGTTTGGCTGGGTAGGGTGAACCTGAAGTTACGAAAACAGCCCCCTATCAAGCGTCTTCCGTAGGCCTGTTCCGAAGGCTATGATGATAACTTCCCATTGCTCGAATCAGGGTCGCAGGAGATTTTCCCGCCGACCTCAAAATTTTGTGACACTGAACTCCCCGTGTGGCGTGTTGGGTGATTTGGCTAAGCAACTAGCGAGTAGTACTAGTAACTACTAGTACACCCTCCGTTTTTATTAACTCTGCATATTAGGTTTGACCAAAGTCAAACTTCCTAAAGTTTGACCAAGTTTATAAAAAATTTAAACACTTACCATAACAAATATGTATGATGTGAAAGTACATTCAATAATGAATCTAATGGTATTTATTTGTTATTGTATATGTTAATATTTTTTGTTATAAACTTTCTGAGAGTTTACAAAACTTGACTTTGACCAATGCTAATACGCGGACTTAAATAAAAACGGAGGCAGTACACATTTGTCTTTTTAGTTTGTAGTGAATTAATCATTTGTTGAAATTGTGAAATAAATATATTAGGCTACTGACTTCGAATGTAATGGTCTATACAATTCAATAGTTACAATCATTGTTGAATTCAAGATGTATACGTGGTCTATAGTACTTCACAACATGCTCAAACTCACATAATCCCAGTCAAATGAGAATCTAAATGCATTTCATAGTTATTAATTTCTCGGATGCAACAAAACCAACCATAAATCTACATCAACCATTATAAAAGCAACATTTTGAACATATCCCAATGTGTGAATGCAATGTGCAGAGAGAGCTTGCGAAGATGGAGCAGATAGGGCGGGAAAGATTGTATGTATGTGGACGAGAGAGTAGGAGACAAACCAAACGAGAGAGAGAGAGGGAGAGAGAGAGAGAGAGAGAGGAAAAGTTAGGTCTGTGAGAAAGATGGAGACATGTAATATACGTGAGATGCGTGTTCATCCGGATTCTGTACACGTGGAAGGAGAAGAGACAACAGGTTTGATGAGAGAGCTGGAAAAACATGGACGAGAGGGGAAGGATCTCGTGGGTTGAGGGATTGATAATTTTGTGCGAGGGAGAGAGGGATTGGTAATTTTGTGCGAGAGAGAGAGGGTGGGGGGAGGAGTCAGTTTCTACCTCTTGGGCACTGCGTTGGTTTTCCCTTAAAGAGGAAAGGGTGATGCAGCAAAGTAGCATAAGTATTTCCCTCGGTTTTTGAGAACCAATGTATCAATCTAGTAGAAGGCTACACGCAAGTCCCTCATACCTACACAAACAAACAAGAACCTCGCAACCAACGCGATAAAAGGGTTGTCACTCCCTTCATGGCCACTTGCGAAAGTGAGATCACATAGAGATAATAAGATAGGATAAATATTTTTGGTATTTTTATGATATAGATTGGAAAGTAAAGATTGCAAAATAAAGTAGATCAGAAACTTATATGATGGAAAATAGACCCCGGGGCCATAGGTTTCACTACTGGCTTCTCTCAAGATAGCATAAGTATTACGGTGGGTGAACAAATTACTGTCGAGCAATTGATAGAAAAGTGCATAGTTATGAGAATATCTAGGCATGATCATGTATATAGGCATCACGTCTGCGACAAGTAGATCGAAACGATTCTGCATCTACAACGGTTACTCCACACATCGACCACTATCTAGCATGCATCTAGAGTATTAAGTTCATAAGAACAGAGTAACGCATTAGGCAAGATGACATGATGTAGAGGGATAAACTCAAGCAATATGATATAAACCCCATCTTTTTATCCTCGATGGCAACAATACAATACGTGCCTAGCTTCCCCTGCTATCACTGGGAAAGGACAGCGCAAGATTGAACCCAAAGCTAAGCACTTCTCCCATTACAAGAAAGATCAATATAGTAGGCCAAACCAAACTGATAATTCAAAAAGACTTGCAAAGATAACCAATCATACATAAAAGAATTCAGAGGAGATTCAAATATTTCTCATAGATAAACTTGATCATAAACCCACAATTCATCGGATCTCAACAAACACACCGCAAAAAGAGTTACATCGAATAGATCTCCAAGAAGATCGAGGAGAACATTGTATTGAGATTCAAAGAGAGAGAAGAAGCCATCTAGCTAATAACTATGGACCCGAAGGTCTGTGGTAAACTACTCACAACTCATCGAAGAGGCTATGGTGTTGATGTAGAAGCCCTCCGTGATTGATTCCCCCTCCGGCGGAGCGCCGGAAAAGGCTCCAAGATGGGATCTCATGGGTACAGAAGGTTGCGACGGTGGAAATAGGGTTTCGTGGTGCTCCTGGATGTTTCCAAGGTATGTGGATATATATAGGCGAAGGAAGTCGGTCAGGGGAGCCACGAGGGGCCCATGAGGGTGGGGGCGCGCCTCCCTGCCTCGTGGCTTCCTCGTTTGCTTCTTGACGTCAACTCCAAGTCTCCTGGATTGCGTTTGTTCCAAAAATAACTCTTCGAAAGGTTTCATTCCGTTTGGACTCCGTTTGATATCCCTTTTCTGCGAAACACTGAAATGGGCAAAAAAACAGCAATTTAGGCTGGGCCTCCGGTTAATAGGTAAGTCCCAAAAATTATATAGAAGTGTATAGTAAAGCCCATAAACATCCAAAACAGGTAATATAATAGCATGGAACAATCAAAAATTATAGATACGTTGGAGACGTATCAAGCATCCCCAAGCTTAATTCCTGCTCGTCCTCGAGTAGATAAATGATAAAAACAGAATTTTTGATGTGGAATGCTACCTAGCATATTTCTCAATGTAATTTTCTTTATTGTGGCATGAATGTTCAGATCCAAATGATTCAAGATAAAAGTTTAATATTGACATAAGAGTAATAATACTTCAAGCATACTAACAAAGTAATCATGTCTTCTCAAAATAACATGGCCAAAGAAAGTTATCCCTACAAAATCATATAGTCTGGCTATGCTCTATATTCATCACACAAAATATTTAAATCATGCACAACCCCAGTTTTAGCCAAGCAATTGTTTCATACTTTAGTATTCTCAAACTTTTGCAATCTTCACGCAATACATGAGCGTGAGCCATGGACATAGCACTATATGTGGAATAGGATGGTGGTTGTGGAGAAGACAAAAGGAGAAGATAGTCTCACATCAACTAGGCATATCAACGGGCTATGGAGATGCCCACTAATAGATATTAATGTGAGTGAGTAGGGATTGCCATGCAACGGATGCACTAGAGCTATAAGTGTATGAAAGCTCATCAAAAGAAACTAAGTGGGTGTGCATCCAACTTGCTCGCTCACGAAGACCTAGGGCAATTTGAGGAAGCCCATCATTGGAATATACAAGCCAAGTTCTATAATGAAAAAAAAATTCCCGCTAGTGTATGAAAGTGACAATATAGGAGACTCTCTATCATGAAGATCATAGTGCTACTTTGAAGCACAAGTGTGGAAAAGGATAGTAACATTGTCCCTTCTCTCTTTTTCTCTCATTTTTTTGGGTGGGCTTCTTTGCCCTCTTTTTTCTATTTGGGCTTCTTTGGCCTCTTTTATTTTTCGTAAAGTCCGGAGTCTCATCCCGACTTGTGGGGGAATCATAATCTCCAGCATCCTTTCCTCACTTGGGACAATGCTCTAATAATGAAGATCATCACACTTTTATTTACTTACAACTCAAGAATTACAACTCAATACTTAGAACAAAATATGACTCTATGTGGATGCCTCCGGCGGTGTACCGGGATATGCAATGAATCAAGAGTGACATGTATGAAAGAATTATGAATGGTGGCTTTGCCACAAATACGATGTCAACTACATAATCATGCAAAAGCAATATGACAATGATGATGCGTGTCATAAATAACGGAACGGTGGAAGGTTGCATGGCAATATATCTCGGAATGGCTATGGAAATGCCATAATAGGTAGGTACGGTGGCTGTTTTGAGGAGGTATATGGTGGGCGTATGGTACCGGCGAAAGTTGTGCGGCATAAGAGAGGCTAGCAATGGTGGAAGGGTGAGAGTGCGTATAATCCACAGACTCAACATTAGTCATGAAGAACTCATATACTTATTGCAAAAATCTACAAGTTATCAAAACAAAGTACTACACGCATGATCCTAGGGGAAGGGTTGGTAGGAGTTAACCATCGCGCGATCCCGACCTCCACACATAAGGAAGACAATCAATAAATAAATCGTGCTCCAACCTCATCACATAACGGTTCACCATACGTGCATGCTACGGGAATCACAAACTTTTAACACAAGTATCCCTAAAATTCATAACTACCCAACTAGCATGACTCTAATATTACCATCCTCATATCTCAAAACAATCATCAAGCATCAAATTGATCATAGCATTCAATGCACTCTATATGATAGTTTTTATTATACCCAACTTGGATGCCCATCATATTAGGACTAATTTTATAACCAAAGCAAATACCATGGCTGTTCTAAAAGACTCTCAAAATAATATAAGTGAAGCATGAGAGATCAATAATTTCTACAAAATAAAACCACCGACGTGCTCTAAAAAGATATAAGTGAAGTAGTAGAGCAAAATTGTCTAGCTCAAAAGATATAAGTGAAGCACATTGAGTATTCTAATAAATTCCGATTCATGTGTGTCTCTCCCAAAATGTGTGTACAGCAAGGATGATTGTGGTAAACTAAAAAGCAAAGACTCATATCATACAAGACGCTCCAAGCAAAACACATATCATGTGGTGAATAAAAATATAGCTCCAAGTAAAGTTATCGATAGACAAAGACGAAAGAGGGGATGCCTTCCGGGGCATCCCCAAGCTTAGGATTTTGGTTGTCCTTGAATTTACCTTGGGGTGCCTTGGGAATCACCAAGCTTAGTCTCTTGCCACTCCTTATTCCATAGTCCATCAAATCATTACCCAAAACTTGAAAACTTCACAACACAAAACTCAACAGAAAATCTCATGAGCTCCGTTAGTGCAAGAAAGCAAACCACCACTTTAAGGTACTGTAATGAACTCATTATTTATTTATATTGGTGTTAAACCTACTGTATTCTAACTTCTCTATGGTTCATACCCCCCGATACTAGCCATAGATTCATCAAAATAAGCAAACAACACACGAAAAATAGAATATGTCAAAAACAGAACAGTCTGTAGCAATCTGTAACTTTCGAATACTTCTGGAACTCTAAAAATCCTACCAAAATAGGAAGTCCTAGGCAATTTGTCTATTAATCTTCTTCAAAACGAATCAACTGAATAGCACGTTTATGTGATTTATTAAAAATATTCTCGTGCGCGCAAAAGTTTCTGTTTTTCAGCAAGATCAAATTAACTATCACCCAAGATGATCCTATAGGTTCTACTTGGCACAAACACTAATTAAAACATAAAACCACATCTAAACATAATCTAGATGAGTTATTTAATACTAGACAGGAACAAAAATCAAGGAACAAAAATAAAATTGGGTTGCCTCCCAACAAGCGCTGTCGTTTAACGCCCCTAGCTAGGCATAAAAGCGAGAATAGATCTAAGTATTGCCATCTTTGTTATTCAATTCATAAGTGGCTCTCATAATAGATTCATAAGGTAATTTTATTTTCTTTCTAGGAAAGTGTTCCATGCCTTTCCTTAATAGAAATTGGAACCTAGTATTTCTTTCCTTCATATCAATAATTGCACCAATCATTCTAAGGAAAGGTCTACCAAGAACAATAGGACATGAAAGATTGCAATCTATGTCAAGAACAATAAAATCTACGGGCACATAATTCCTATTTGCAACAATAAGAACATCATTAATCCTTCCCATAGGTTTCTTAATGGTGGAATCCGCGAGGTGCAAGTTTAAAGAGCAATCATCAAATTCACGGAAACCTAACACATCACACAAAGTTTTTGGAATCATGGAAACACTAGCACCCAAATCACACAAAGCATAGCATTCATGATCTTTAATTTTAATTTTAATAGTAGGTTCCCACTCATCATAAAGTTTTCTAGGGATAGAAACTTCCAATTCAAGTTTTTCTTCATAAGATTGCATCAAAGCATCAACGATATGTTTGGTAAAAGCTTTATTTTGACTATAAGCATGAGGAGAATTCAACACGGATTGCAAATAGGAAATACAATCTACTAAAGAACAATTATGATAATTAAATTCCTTGAGATCCAAAATAGTGGGTTCATTGCTATGTAAAGTTTTGACCTCTCCAATCCCACTTTTACCAATTTTTGCATCAAGATCTAAAAACTTCGAATCATTGGGACACCTTTTAACTAAAGTTGACTCATCTGCAGTCCCATCATTACCAAGATTCATATTGCAAAACAAAGATTTAATAGGAGACACATCAATCACTTTTAGATCTTCATCATTATTATCATGAAAACTAGAAGAACACGCTCTCACAAAGCAATCCTTTTAGCACGCATCCTAGCGGTTCTTTCTTTGCACTCATCAATGGAAATTCTCATGGCTTTGAGAAACTCATTGATATCATGCTTAGGTGGAATAGATCTAAGTTTCAAAGAATCAACATCTAGAGAAATTCTATCCGCGTTCCTAACCAACTCATCAATCTTAGGCAACTTTTCTTCAAGCAAAGCATTGAAATTCTTTTGAGAGATCATAAATTCTTTAACACTAATCACAAAATCAGAGGGCATCTTATCAAAATTTCCATAAGAGTGGTTGTAGGAATTACCATAATTATTAGAGGAATTACTAGGAAAAGGCCTAGGATTAAAGTTTCCTCTATACGCGTTGTTACCAAAATTATTCCTACCAAAAAAATTCACATCCATAGATTCATTATTATTCTCAATCAAAGTAGACAAAGGCATATCATTAGGATCAGTAGGAGCACTCTTATTAGCAAACAATTTCATAAGTTCATCCATCTTTCCACTCGAAACATTAATCTCTTCTATCGCATGAACTTTTTTACTAGTAGATCTTTCGGTGTGCCATTGAGAATAATTAACCATAATATTATCTAGGAGTTTAGTAGCTTCTCCTAAAGTGATTTCCATAAAAGTGCCTCCTGCGGCCGAATCTAAAAGATTTCTAGAAGCAAAATTCAATCCGGCATAAAATTTTTGTATGATCATCCATAAATTTAATCCATGTGTAGGGCAATTGCGAATCATTAATTTCATCCTCTCCCAAGATTGTGCAACATGTTCATGATCAAGTTGCTTAAAATTCATAATATCATTTCTAAGAGAGATGATCTTAGTGGGAGGAAAATACTTAGAGATAAAAGCATCTTTGCACTTATTCCATGAATCAATACTATTTTTAGGTAAAGACGAAAACCAAGTTTTAGCACGATCTCTAAGTGAAAACGGAAATAAATTCAATTTAACAATATCATTATCCATGTCTTTCTTCTTTTGCATATCACACAAATCAACAAAATTGTTTAGATGAGTAGCGGCATCTTCACTAGGAAGGCCAGAGAATTGATCTTTCATGACAAGATTCAAGAAAGCAACATTAATTTCACAAGATTCGGCATCGGTAAGAGGAGCAACCAGAGTGCTAAGGAAATCATTATTATTGGTATTGGAAAAGTCACATAATTTAGTATTATCTTGAGCCATTGTGACAAGCAATCCAACAAATAAGCACACAAAGAGGCAAGCAAAAAAAAGATGCGAACGGGAAAGAGAGGGCGAATAAAACGGCAAGGGTGAAGTGAAGGAGAGGAAAACGAGAGGCAAATGGAAAATAATGTAATGCGAGGGAGAAGAGTTTGTGATGGGTACTTGGTATGTATTGACTTGTGCGAAGACCTCCCGGCAACGGCGCCAGAAATCCTTCTTGCTACCTCTTGAGCACTACGTTGGTTTTCCCTTGAAGAGGAAAGGGTGATGCAGCAAAGTAGCATAAGTATTTCCCTCAGTTTTTGAGAACCATGGTATCAATCCAGTAGGAGGCTACATGCAACTCCTTCGTACCTACACAAACAAACAAGAACCTCGCAACCAACATGATAAAGGGGTTGTCAATCCCTTCACGGCCACTTGCGAAAGTGAGATCTAATAGAGATAATAAGATAAGTTAAATATTTTTGGTATTTTTATGATATAGATTGGAAAGTAAAGATTGCAAAATAAAGTAGATCGGAAACTTATAAGATGGAAAATAGACCCGGGGGCCATAGGTTTCACTAGTGGCTTCTCTCAACATAGCATAAGTATTATGGTGGGTGAACAAATTGTTGGGGAACGTTGCAGAAAATTAAAATTTTTCCTACGGTTTCACCAAGATCCATCTATGAGTTCATCTAAGCAACGAGTCTAGGGAGAGAGATTGCATCTACATACCACTTGTAGATCGCGTGCGGAAGCTTGCAAGGTGATGATGTAGTCGTACTCGACGTGATCCAAATCACCGATGACCAGCGCCGAACGGACGGCACCTCCGCGTTCAACACACGTACGGGACGGGAGACGTCTCCTCCTTCTTGATCCAGCAAGGGGGAGGGAGAGGTTGATGAAGATCCAGCAGCACGACGGCGTGGTGGTGGATGCAGGGCGTCACAGCAGCAGGGCTTCGCCGAGACTACGAGGGAGAGACGTAACGGGGGGAGGTGGAGGCGCCAGGGGCTGGTGTATCAAGTCCCTCCTCTCCCCCACTATATATAGGGGTGCCAAGGGGGGGCGCCGGCCCTAGTAGATGAGATCTACTAGGGGGGGCGGCGGCCTAGGGGAGGTTTCCCTCCCCCCCAAGGCACCTAGGGGTGCCTTCCACCACTAGGAGTCTTCCTAGGGGGAAACCCTAGGCGCATGGGCCTATAGGGGGTGGTGCCCTTGGCCCATGATGGCCAAGGCGCACCTCCTCCAGCCCATGTGGCCCCCCGGGACAGGTGGCCCCACCCGGTGGACCCCCGGGACCCTTCCGGTGGTCCCGGTACAATACCGATAACCCCGAAACTTGTCCCGATGCCCGAAATAGCACTTCCTATATATAATTCTTTACCTCCGGACCATTCCGGAACTCCTCGTGACGTCCGGGATCTCATCCGGGACTCCGAACAAAATTCGGGTTTCTGCATATACATATCTTCATAACCCTGGCGTCACCGAACCTTAAGTGTGTAGACCCTACGGGTTCGGGAGACATGCAGACATGACCGAGACGCTCTCAGTCAATAACCATCAGCGGGATCTGGATACCCATGATGGCTCCCACATGCTCCTCGATGTTGTCATCGGATGAACCACTATGTCGAGGATTCGATCAAACCCTGTATGCAATTCCCTTTGTCAATCGGTACGTTACTTGCCCGAGACTCGATCGTCGGTATCCCAATACCTTGTTCAGTCTCGTTACCGGCAAGTCACTTTACTCGTACCGTAATGCATGATCCCGTGTCCAACACCTTGGTCACATTGAGCTCAATATGATGATGCATTACCGAGTGGGCCCAGAGATACCTCTCCGTCATACGGAGTGACAAATCCCAGTCTCGATCCGTGTCAACCCAACAGCTACTTTCGGAGATACCTGTAGTGCACCTTTATAGTCACCCAGTTACGTTGTGACGTTTGATACACCCAAGGCACTCTTACGGTATCCGGGAGTTACACGATCTCATGGTCGAAGGAAGAGATACTTGACACTTGCAAAGCTCTAGCAAAACGAACTACACGATCTTTTATGCTATGCTTAGGATTGGGTCTTGTCCATCACATCATTCTCCTAATGATGTGATCCCGTTATCAACGACATCCAATGTCCATAGTCAGGAAACCATGACTATCTGTTGATCACAACGAGCTGGTCAACTAGAGGCTTACCAGGGACATAGTGTGGTCTAAGTATTCACACGTGTATTACGATTTCCGGATAATACAGTTATAGCATGAATAAAAGACAATTATCATGAACAATGAAATATAATAATACTTTTATTATTGCCTCTAGGGCATATTTCCAACACAAATTACTGTCGAGCAATTGATAGAAAAGTGCATAGTTCTGAGAATATCTAGGCATGATCATGTATATAGGCATCACATCCTCGACAAGTAGATCGAAACGATTCTGCATCTACTACTATTACTACACACATCGACCGCTATCCAGCATGCATCTAGAGTATTAAGTTCATAAGAACAGAGTAACGCATTAGGCAAGATGACATGATGTAGAGGGATAAACTCAAGCAATATGATATAAACACCATCTTTTTATCCTCGATGGCAAAAATACAAGACGTGCCTTGCTGCCCCTGCTGTCACTAGGAAAGAACACCGCAAGATTGAACCCAAAGCTAAGCACTTCTCCCATTACAAGAAAGATCAATCTAGTAGGCCAAACCAAACTGATAATTCGAGGAGACTTGCAAAGATAACCAATCATACATAAAAGAATTCAGAGGAGATTCAAATATTTCTCATAGATAAACTTGATCATAAACCCACAATTCATCGGATCTCGACAAACACACCGCAAAAAGAGTTACATCGAATAGATCTCTAAGAAGATCGAGGAGAACATTGTATTGAGATTCAAAGAGAGAGAAGAAGCCATCTAGCTAATAACTATGGACCCGAAGGTCTGTGGTAAGCTACTCACAACTCATCGGAGAGGCTATGGTGTTGATGTAGAAGCCCTCCGTGATTGATTCTCCCTTCGGCGAAGCGCCGGGAAGGCTCCAAGATGGGATCTCACAGGTACAGAAGGTTGCGACAGTGGAAATAGGGTTTCGTGGTGTTCCTGTATGTTTTCAGGATATGTAGATATATATATATGCGAAGGAAGTCAGTCAGGGGAGCCACAAGGGGGCCACGAGGGTGGGGGGTGCGCCCACCCCCCTAGGGCGCGCCTCCTTTCCTCTTGGCTTCCTCGTTTGCTTCTTGACGTCCACTCCAAGCCTCCTGGACTGCGTTTGTTCCAAAAATAACTCTTCCGAAGGTTTCATTCCGTTTGGACTCCGTTTGATATTCCTTTTCTACGAAACATTGAAATAGGCAAAAAAACAGCAATTTGGGTTGGGCCTCTGGTTAATAGGTTAGTCCCAAAAATGATATAAAAGTTTATAGTAAAGCCCATAAACATCCAAAACAGGTAATATAATAGCATGGAACAATAAAAAATTATAGATACGAGACGTATCATCAGTCAGCCGTCGTCACATCATCCTGCTTCCAAATGGCCCCGCATTCTCTAGCGCAGTGTGGTCGCCGTCTTCGATCTCCTCGATGCCCTCTTTGAAGATTGAGCTGTTGTGCATGCTGGGGTGCATCCCAGTACCACGTGTACTGCCAGTGCGTCTGGGGGACTCAAACTTTTTGTGTCGGGTTGCACGAGAGTGGGGACGGTAGTACCGCCCGCGCACTACATCTCCACTTCCGCCCCTTCCAGGACTCAGTGCACTTCCAGCGGTTGTAGAGCGGTAGTGGGTGAGCGGCACTACCGTGTGTAAGCGGTGGTACCGCGCATGACCAGCGGTAGTGCCACTGTTGCGGCAGTGTTGCACCCCACCTGTCGTGCCCTGCTTCCTTAGTTCTCTGAGCTGCAACCCTAATGGCAGTACCGTTGGGGCGAGCGATAGTACTACGCTGACGTCACTACCGCCTCGTGGTCTCGTGCCATTGCATTGCTGTAAGTGTACTATCGCCCGAGCGGTAGTACTGCTCTCCTGAGGGGTAGTACCGCTTGGTGCGGGCTGAGAGCAAGGTAACGGTTGGAATCTTTTCCAAGAAGACCTACCTCTTTCCCCCAAACTTCATTGTTGCTCAAAGCTTCATTTTCACCCGATCACTCTCTCTCTCTAGACAATGAAACTTGCTGATTTTTCTAGGGATTGGTTGAGAAGGCCCCGATCTACACTTTCATCAAGAGAAATTTGATCTCACCCACTAATCCCTTGTGGATCTTGCTACTCTTGGGTGTTTAAGCACCCTAGACGGGTGAGGTCACCTCGGAGCCACATTCAATTATGATGAAACTTCGTGGTGGTGTTGGGAGCCTCTAGTTAAGTTGTGCAGATAGCCTCAACCTTGTTTTTAAGGTTTGGTCACCGGCTTCAAAGGCACCACTAGTGAAATCACGACATCTTGCATTATGCGAGGACGTGAGGAGAATACGGTGGCCCTAGTGGCTTATTGGGGAGCATTGTGCCTCCACGCCGCTCCAACGGAGATGTATTTCCCCTCAAAGGGAAGGAACTTCGGTAACACATCCTCGTCTTCACTGGATCCATGGTGGTTACTTCTTACCTTTACTTTGTGCAAGCTTTATTTGTGTTGTATCGTTTGCTTGCTTGTGTTGTCATTGTTGCTAGCATTATATAGGTTGCTCACCAAGTTGCATATTTGAACAACCTATTTGCTGCTAAACCTAATTTGTTAAAAAAGCTAAAAAATAGTAGTTGCCTATTCACCCCCTCTAGCCAACCATATCGATCATCGGCGCGTGCAGGGCGATGTGGCCAAGGAGGGCTCGGAGGACACGACGGGAGCGACGGGCTCGGCGGCGACCCACCCCGCAAACGCTGCAAGGACGCGGAGGCTGGGAGCTCCTCCTTCCCGTCGGTGGACGAACGGTGGTGGAGGTAGTAGGCTGGATACCGCAAATGAGTTTTAAGGGGGCTGCTGGTTAAGGGATCTGCTTAGAGACGCTGAACGAAACGCGCGCCTCGTAGGAGCTATGGGCCTGCCGCCACGCCCACAGCCCACGGCCCATAGCCGTATGCAGAATGCACTTGGAGATTCGTGCAGGGCACTGTAGTCTCGTCCGGACCATGCTGAAGATAAATTTATCCACTGCACTGGAAGGCTTCTGGAGATAAATTTGTCCACTTCCCAAGTGGCGTCTTCTGGAGATAAATTTGTCCACTGCGTCTTCCCAATTTGTCTTCCCAAACTGCATCTTGGTATCTGTCGAATCTTGGTATCTGTCGGACTATGGCAAATGGGACATTGACGAATAAAGTCTTCCACAGATTTCTTGAGGCTCTTCTCCCTGAGTGACCTCCAATGGACGAGTTATGGAGTGCCAACAGGAGTTTATTTTGGAGTTCCAGGTTATGGCCCAGAAGAATTTTTCCTTTAAACCCGATAATACCAAGGAAATTGTGTAGTCTTCAGGTGCTGTCTTAGGTTGTAGTAGGAGTTGTTCGAGTAGCTTTTTGCTGACAGGGTCTTGCAGATAACTGCCATGCACTTCTTGTGCCCAAACAGGGGTGGCCACAGAAATTGACATTAACTTTGGGAACATCCAAGAGAGAGCATCAGCCAATTTGTTTTCAACTCCTTTCTTATACTGGATAGTGAAGTCAAATTCTAACAGCTTCATCATAAGTTTATGCTGTACTCCTTCAGCTAATCTCTGCTTTGTTATGAATTTCAATGATTGCTGACCTGTTTTGACAATTAGTTTATTGCCAAGGAAGTAGTGGTGCCATATCTACAAAGATTCAATAATGGCCAAAGCTTCTTTCTTGTATGTTGACATGGCTGCATTTCTTGGACGCAGGGCAGAGCTGTAAAAAGCTATAGGTTTCCCTTGCTGCATCATAACAGGGCCAATGCCGTTTCCACATGCATCAGCTCTAGTACAAAACTTTCTTGTTAGTTTGGGAGTGCTAGGACAGGTGTAGTCGTAAGAGCTTGTTTGAGTTGTTGAAAGGCTGTGTCATGAGTTGCAGCCCAGGAGAAATTTTCCTTTTTTCAACAGATCATGAAGTGTTCTACAGATAATGCTGTAGCATCTGATAAACCGTCTGTAATACCCAGCTGGCCCAAAAAAATTCTTAGTTGAGTCAATGGGATAGAGTGGGTCTAAAGTTCTAGCAAAACCGTCCAATAAATCCTGGACTCCCAAAGGAACAGAGTATTTCTCAGGTGCAGTTAAGTGAACTGTGGGAATTTGTAGAGCAATACTAGTACTGCCTTCCGAATGGTGGCTTGCTGTCAAAGCAGTGACCCCGAAACCGCTTCGCAAGGGACTGGCAACCACGACGCTCCTGACGGGATGGATGATATGGAAACAGTGAAACGCTTGTTTGATGGGGATCAACCATCCATTCACCAGCTAACGGAGAGTATCAAAGCAGAGGCCACCTTCTGGCCTAGGGCTGGGGCTTCCAGGCTTCGAGTCATGATCCCAAGCACTTGGGATGTCCAGTAAGATCATTGTAGCATAAACTGTAAACCCCCCTCCTAGGAGGCATGTAACCTATCCCCCCTTTTCAATGAAAAGAAATGCAAAGTCTTTGTGTTTTCTCAAAAAATACTAGTACTGCATTTTTCAGTTAATTTGTTGGGTTTGCTCTGCTAGGATTGCAATGTGGCTGGGTAGAGAGAGAACTCTGAATTGGTGAGAGAAATTCATTTTTGCCAATTGAAAAGAGCAATCTGGAACTATAGCTGTAGATAATAATGTACCCCCACCAGCTACAGCTATTGTTCTTGGAGGAGCAGGCAAGAGAATACAGTTTGCTTTAACAACAAATGTTTGGTTAATGAATGAAGATGTACTGCCAGAATCTAGCAGTGATATAGCTCTTTTCCCATTGATTATGATGATGATAGTGGGAGTGGAAATTGGAAGTTCTTGATTCATTGCACTAGCAGAAATTTGCATGACTTGTTCCCGACTTTCTGTTATCTTTTCCTGAGCAGACTGGTAGTTTTCTTCTAATTCATTAGGATTTTGGCCCTCGGTGTCTTGTTCTTCTTGCATGAGGTGCACATTGGGTATCAATTTACACTTATGTCCTTGCATCCATTTGTCACCACATCTCCAGCACTCTCCATATTTCCGGACCCTCTGCTGTGTAGTAGGAGCTTGGTCAGGCTGTCGCACAGGCACTTGCTGTTGAGGAATAGTAGTAGTGCTCTTTGGCTGGTTAGTCAGAGTGGTCTTCTGTGGGATCTTGGCCCGGTGGCTTGGGGCTGTCTTCCTCTGCTTCTCTGCATCAAGGCCAGGCGTGGTGGCGGTGTTGTGCATCGAGACCTCTGTTCGTGATGGGATATTTGTCGGAGTTGAGACGACGAGCTAGCTGGACCGAGGTGGAAGACGAGCTTTTTGCCTGCGCAAACTTGCCGCAGTTTTCTGATCTCTTTCTCTCTGTATTTATTGAGTACAACGAAGGAAATGGGGCTCGTGGCCTCCAGACTATGCGCCACTACAATCCACAATGTTCGTGCCATCCCACGAACGAATCAGTAGGGCGCAGGACTCGGTCTAAGTTGTTGGAACCTCGAGCTAATCTCGCTACTGACGAAACTGACGAACCTGACGGAACTGAAGAAGAAAAAGCAGCTAACACTAACTGAACTTGCAAGGTTTATTCTAACAATCTCCTCTAAGCCTTGTAGTTCCTACTTTATTTTCGTGATGCCGATCTTGTTCCTCAGCTCCTAAAACTTGACTCTGCCTAGTGGCTTCGTCAGAATGTCCGCGAGCTGAAGATCCGTGCTGATGTAGTCCACTGTGATCTTCTTCTCTTCCACACAGTCCCTGATGAAATGATATCGCAGGTCTATGTGCTTGCTGCGATCATGGTGGACAGGATTCTTGGCAAGTGCAATTGCTGACTTGTTGTCCATCTTCAGTACAGGCGCATCAGCATTTCTTCCCGTCAGGTCCTTGAGCAGACGGGTCAGCCACACGCCGTAGCATGCCGCCGCCGTGGCGGCCATGTACTCTGCTTCACAAGATGAGAGCGCCACCACCTTCTGCTTCTGTGACTGCCAAGAGACTGGGCTGTCGCCAAGGTACCAGAGGAGGCCGGTGGTGCTCTTGCGGGTGTCCGGGTCGCCGCCCATGTCGCTGTCGCTGAACCCGGACAGAACTGCGCCGCCGCTCCTCCGGTAGCTGCAGCCGTAGTCGACCGTGCCCGCAACGTAGCGTAGGATGTGCTTGACCGCCGCGAGATGCTCCGTTATTAGCGCCTCCATGAACCTGCTCACATACCCGACGGCAAAAGAGATGTCCGATCGAGTGTGAACCAAGTACCTGAGGCTGCCGACGAGACTTCTGTAGTCGCTGGCGTCCGTTGGAGGAGCCTGGCTGTCCTTGCTGAGTTTGAGCCTGGGCTCCATCATTGCGTGGCAGGGGTTGCAGTCCACCATGTCGGCCTTCTCCAGTATCTTGTGTGCGTATGCAGCCTGCCCGAGCGTGATCCCATGCGCGCTCTGGTGAACTTCGATGCCGAGGTAGTAGGTGAGCAGGCCGAGATCACTCATGCGAAATTCAGCCATCATCTCCCCCTTGAAGCTGCGGATGTCGTCGTCGTTCGGCCCGGTGATGAGTAGGTCGCCCACGTATACGCCCACCAGGAGTCCGCGACGCACGTAGACGACATGCTCTGACCTGCTTCTGGTGAAACCCAGAGCGCCGAGCGTCGCGTCGAGCTTGGCGTTCCAGGCGCGTGGAGCTTGACGCAGACCGTACAGCGCCTTCTTGAGGTGCAGCACCTTGTGTTCTTCACTGGAGACCATGAAACCCGGCGGTTGCCGGACGTATACCTCCTCAGTGAGCTCGCCGTTGAGGAATGCGGACTTCACGTCCATGTGGTGAACGCCCCGGCCCTCCTGTGCAGTGAGAGCGAGCATGAGGCGCACGGAGTCGATGCGGGCAACAGGCGCGAACGCCTCGTCGAAGTCAATGCCCTGCTGCTGAACGAAGCCCTTTGCAACCAGCCGCGCCTTGTTCTTGGTCACTGCGCCGCTCTCGTTGCATTTGACCTTGAACACCCACTTCAAGCCGATGGATTCTTGTCCTGGCGGAAGATCAGTGAGCTCCCAGGTCTGATTATCCTCGATCGAGGCAATCTCCTCCAGCACGGCTCGTGTTCAGCTTCAGAGAAGGTGGACGGCTCTTCTTCAGAGGTGAGCAGCAGCTCCTCCTCCTGATCGCGAGTCGTGTCCGGGCGTGGACAACAGGTATGTCATGCGGCGGAACCGAAGAGGGCCGTGGGCATCGACGCGGGCGTCAAGCCTCTCCGAACACGGCGTCGGGGGCGTGGTGAAGGTGATCGGCGTGCTGCTCGACGAAGATGCAGAACTCCCTGCCGTGCCGGGCGTCGTTGCCGTTCTGGGTGTCGCCACCGTGCGTGGCGTTGCGGGCTCGACGCGGGTTGGAGTTGCCGCCGCCACCGGTGTTGCTGCCCCGTGGTCATCTGTCACGTCAGGGTTCTGCGGCTCTGAAGATGGTGCGGCCCCGCTGGGAGGCTGGTGCGGCGGCGAGTTGTGAATGATCCTCCCTGCCATAGCAGGAACGCGGTGCACCTCATAGTCGACGGTGAAGGCGTTAGTGCCCACGACGCGGTCCTCGGCGTCCCAGTTCCAGTGCGCTGCCTCGTCGAAGACAGCATCGCGTGTCACATGGACGCGCCCACCAACAGGGTCGAAGACGCGATACGCCTTGCCCCCTTCCTCGTAGCCGATGAATACCATCGGTGTTGATCTGTCGTCGAGCTTCTTCAGGTGTGGGCGCACATTCTTGACATGCGCCACGCACCCAAAGGTGTGGAGGAAGTGCACCGCTGGTCGCCCGCCGTGCCACGCCTCGTACGGGGTCATGTCGCGCATGCTTTTGGTCGGTGCACGATTGAGGATGAACACTGTCGTGCTCACCGCCTCGCCCCAGAACCTGCCGGGCAACGCCATCACCTTCATCATGCTCCGTGCCATGGCCACCACCGTCTGGTTGCGGCGCTCAACCACCCCGTTCTGTTGAGGGGAGTATGGCGCCGTGAGCTGACGCTGAACGCCACGGTCGGCGCAGTACTCGCCGAACTCGACATAGGTGAACTCCCCGCCGCGGTCGGTGCGGAGAGCGCGCAGCTTGCGCCCGGTTTCCACCTCGACGCGCTCCTGGAAGCGGCGGATCGCGTCCAGCGCCACGTCCTTGCTGCTCAATAGGGTCAGCCACATGTACCTGGAGAGGTCGTCCACCAGGAGCAGAAAGTAGCGCCGGCCTGACGGAGTCGCCGGAGTTATGGGCCCGCAGAGATCGTCGTGGACCAGCTCGAGAACGTGCTCGGCCCGGTAGTTCGCCGCGTCCGGGAACGGAGCTCGGTGCTGCTTACCGGCCAGGCAGCTATCGCAGAGTTGGTCGACGTGGTCGATCGCAGGCAGGCCGCGCACCATCTCCTGCCGGGCCAACATCTGGAGTGAAGTAAAATTCATATGCCCGTACCTCGCGTGCCAATGCCATGCATCATCAGTGGTGGTGCGCACGGCCAAGCACACCGGCCTGCTTAGCTTCATGTCGTAGGGGTAGAGGCGGTTGCGTGCTCTCATGGCATGCGCGAACACTTGTCCGCGGCGATCGCTGAGAGTGAACACACCACCGGTGATCACTGACTTGCAGCCGCTCTCGTCGAGCTGCCCGACACTGACAATGCTACTCCGCAGGCAAGGGATGAAGTAGACTCCTGTGAGCACGCGGTGCCCACCATTGCAGTCGGTGAAGAGCACAGACCCGCGTCCGCAGATCGCCACGACCGAGCCGTCCCCAAACTTCATGGTGCCGCCGACGCGGCGGTCGAGATCGTTGAAGCACGCCACGCTGCCCGACATGTGGTTTGAGGCACCCGTGTCGAGGTACCACTTGGAGTCGTACTCCTCCTCCGTGCGCCCGAGGTGGACTTCGGCGTGCTCCTCGACGAGGTCGATGTAGCCGTCGGAGATGTCGCCGGCGTGAGTGATCGTGCACACCTGCGCCATGAGGAAGGTTGGGTCCTCCTCGTCTGCTGCCTCTGCCTGTGCGAGGTTTGCCTGATTCGCCTCCTCCCTCTTCTTTTTGCGGCAATCCCGAGCCCAGTGCCCGGCAATACCGCAATATCTGCACTTGTCATCGTCGGTCTTTCCGTTGCCGCACCCGGCGCGGCCGCGTCCACGGCCTCTGCCGCGTCGACCGCTGCCTCGCGGCGCGTTGCTGCTTGAGACACCCCGCCCTTGAGGCGTGCAGCCCATTCTTCCTCCGTCATCATGAGCCGGCCGACGCCGGCCTCGGCCTGATCGAGATCGTATCTCTCCTCAGCGGCCTTGAGCCGTCCGGTGAGCTCCTCCACCGATAAAGCGTCCAGATCGACGAGAGTTTCTATGGAGAGTGCGATCTGAGAGTACCTCTTGGGGACGACGGAGAGAAATTTCCGCACAACGCGCTTCTCTTGCACAACTTCTCCGAGCTGTGCCATCTGGGCCACCATGTTCGAGATCCTCATGGCGAAGTCATCAACGGTCTCGCCGTCGGCGAAGCGGATGTCGTTGTACTGCTTGGAGATGGTCGCGAGCTTGGCCTCGCGGACGCCGCCACGCCGAGGCGCATCGTCTTGACGGTGTCCCACGTCTCCTTCGCCGTGGCCTTGCTGGCGAGGGTGGGCGCCATTTCCGGTGGCACCCCGCGCAGGATTGCCTCGAGCGCCAGCCGATCGTCGCTGCGCTCCGCCGTGCCCGTTTGCAAGGCGTCCCAGAGGTAGCGGCCCTCCATCATGACCTGCATGAGAACGGCCTAGTCGGTGTAGTTGGTTCGGGTCAGCTGCGGCCACGCTGCGCCGCCGATGTCGTGCGCCATCCGCGCCGTGGGTCTCTCGGCCACGGCAAGCTCGCTGCCGTCGGAGACCCGTGCCCGCGGAGTGGACGGCTACTGGCTACCACCCGAGTCGACTGGACCCGCCATTCCCACGATCAAGAACCCGCTCTGATGCCAATTGTCAGAATTGAGACGACGAGCTAGCTGGACCGAGGTGGAAGACGAGGTTTTTGCCTGGGCAAACTTGCTGCAGTTTTCTGATCTCTTTCTCTCTGTATTTATTGAGTACAACGAAGGGAATGGGGCTCGTGGCCTCCAGACTATGCGCCACTACGATCCACAATGTTCGTGCCATCCCACGAACGAATCAGTAAGGCGCAGGACTCAGTCTAAGTTGTTGGAACCTCGAGCTAATCTCGCTACTAACGAAACTGACGAACCTGACGAAACTGAAGAAGAAAAAGCAGCTAACGCTAACTGAACTAACTGAACTTGCAAGGTTTATTCTAACAATGTTGCTATTGTGGGATCTGGTTCCAGGGGTGGATGCGTGGAGATGCAGGTGGGCTGGCCGGATTTGCTGTTGACCAGAGGTTTTGAGGGTTGGGTGAAAACCCGTTTCTGCCTATGGCTGGAACCTGTGACGGCGGCGTTTGTGGACACCGTAACCTTCTTGAAGGCATCGACAGTATGCTCTCTCTTCCTCTATGAGACACAGCTTCAGGGGAAACCCTAGACCCATAGGGTCGGTCGTTGGCGGCGCGTAAGCGTCCTTTCCCTCTTGAGGGCATCGATTTTGAAGTTCAATCCGGTTAGAGGGACCGGTGGGTGTGCTAGGAGGTTGGTGGAAGGCATTGGTGTGGCGCTGGGGCTTCTGTGGCAACAACGTTGATGGTGGCGAGTGAAGTCGGAGGCATGACAGTGGTTGCGGTAGTCGGCTCTTCTCCGGCGTGTCCGTGGGATTACCTTGGTTTGTTTGTTGCGTGAAGTCGGAGCTGCGGCAACGGGGCCCCCGTGGCAACGATGACAGGCAACGGGTGGTCTGTTCGGTGGTCTTCCACGGCGCCAACCTTGTCTGGTTTCTGCTTCGGATCTCTCCTTCAAAGGTGATGCTGTGCTGCCCTCGGTGCAGGTGGCTGAGTTCTGGCAGGATCTTCATGTGTTTCTGCACGGCTTCTGCGGTGAGGGTTGAGTCGACGTTTGTCTACAGCGAAGTCGGAGTCGCTTGCTCGGGGATTAGAGGCATCGATGACGCGTGCTTGGGGAGAGGTGATGACGATGACGTCTGTGTGCTAACTCAACGAAGCACTCTCCGTATAGGTGTGTGGGGGGGTATCTTTTGTAGATTGTGACGGTTTTCGCCCGGTTTTCCGCTAAATTAACCGGGCAATTCTCTTCTGCTTATTTAATGGATGAGGCAAATCTTTTGCCTCCGTTTCGAAAAAAAAGAGTGGTCTTCTGATAATAATAATTGTTATAAGGAGGGTATTGCTTCCTTGGTTGAGCTGCAGGAGGAGGATATCATGGTTCAATCTCTTTTGCTAATAGATAGGCATCTGTTAATGTTTGGGGTTTGAATGGTCTGATCTGGTATTTTATTCCATCCCTCAATCCATTTACAAAACACCCCACAAACCAAAATTTATTGAGTTCTGGGTTTTCCTCCTGTACTTCTGCCATCAAATCTTCAAACAATTTGTTGTACTCTGCCACTGTGGACGTGTTCTGGTTGACGGAGTTAAACTGCTCTGTCAGGTCATAAGATCCTTGAGCGGAAAACCTTTTAACTAGTTTAGCTCCAAACTGTTTCCAAGTAAGTTGTTTCTTAAGTAGCCCGACCTTCTGAGCCACACATCTGCATCTCCTTGGATGTACATTTTGAGCTAAAGAGACTTTGTATTCCTCTGGTGCAGCAGACATTTGGAAATACTTATTGCACTATCTAATCCAGACAACTGGGTCATCTCTTTCAAATCGTGGGAAATCCATTCCAGGCCCTTTTGTCGTGGATTTCATGAACTGAGCCTGCATGTCCTGCTCATATGTCCTGTAATATCCCTGCCAAATACTTCTATATATCTTTGCTATTGTTATACCGATGGAACATAGGAGCGTGTGCTCTGTCTTGTTGGTCTGCAGGAGTACCAGGTATGCTAGCTTGCTCGAATCTATGTATACCAGGAAAACCAGGAGGTCTGTTGGTTCTAATAGGAGGTAAGTTGTGTAACAATTGTTTCTTCCATCTGTTTAGATTTTTCTTTCTCCATTTCCAGGTGTTTTTCTCAAAAGATCATTCCTAGCCATCTGTGTATTGATTTGCTCTCTCTCTCTGCAAGGTAGGGGACTTGGGTAGCAGACTAGTAGTAACGTCAGTTGCTTGTCCTGACTAACAGGTGGTTTTGGCACCAAGGACTGAAGGAATGTGGTCATAGCATTCATCTGTTTGCCCAGCTCAAGGATTTGCTCTCTCTGCAAGGAAGGCTTAGAACCGATGGACTGAACCTCATCCTGCAGTTTGGACACCAATGTTTGCAGAGCAGCGCTGTCCTTGTGGAATTCGCCAAAATCCTCTCGCATGGCCAAAACTTGCTGCAAGTCTGCTTCATCGATGGTCTTGTTCGATCGTCCCATCTCCTTGATCTGAAAATTGGGGAAGGAATTTTGCCACTGGAAGCCCAGCAACCTGTCCCCAAAAGTCAGATCCTGCCGCCGCCTACACGAATCGCTGCCCTGGTACACGGATCAGCGCTAGATGTGGGATTTTAACGATGAGAGATGAGCTCGTGTAACCACTCTGCTCGACTGATCTGCATCCGAACGTCACCGCGACCGCACGGTCGCCACCTGGAAGAACACTGCGGCCAATGGTAAGGGAGGGAAAAGGTTGGGAACAAGCTGATCTGGTGAAATTTTTGCTTGATCCGGAAACGCCGCCGAGGAACATGAGCTCTGAGTACCAATTTTGTCAGCATCCTAGTGAACTGAGAGTGGATCGAGACAAGGAATCGTGAGAGTTTGGGAATTTGGCTAGGGATCACGGCCGAAAGAGGATGCCATATCTGTATTTCTTGTGGCTATAGAGTAAATCTTGCCTTGAGTCGAATGAATCACAGAGAATAAGCCAAGGAAATCACAGCCACATCCCGGCTTAAGTAGGAGAGGGATTTTACCCAGTTACCCACGCGGTACTGTTATAACGGTAACTAGTAGTGGAGGGACAGAGGCGACGCGGTAAATGTAGGAGCTATCCTGGACGTCCATCCAGCGAAGAGTTATTTTCCTCTTCACAACTGTAAATTGCTGCATCTTCAGATGTCTTCAGGTTGTGTACCTGACAAGGATGTTGCCGATAAAATTTCTGCATGTTCATTCTCCACAATTAGCTGCATCATTTTGATTCCAGTGAATTAAAATTTATAAGTACATTATGGCCTTGTATGGAAAAAATACAAATTAACTGCCGGTGTGCACTACGTGACAAACCAGGAAGTTATACCAATCTTTCACTTTCAGGGCATGCAATGCATCGATACTTTAAATCGACTTTTGTTTGTTCCCCACAAGATTATATTGACCCGGGAGTTGAGATGCATGAGACCAAAAGCCAACAAAATGATCAGCTGTGATGTAAGTTGTGGAGACGGTTCGCGTGAGCGGTTTAGCAATCACAGAAACGTTTGTTTGCGCACAGTCTCAGTCTCCAATTACCTATGTCTCCTTGTATCCATTTGTGTGTTCTGGGGTTATCTTGTTTTCGTTTTTGGTTACCCCCCACGGTCAGGCCCTGCTAGTCTGAAGTCTGAACCTTGTACTGCAACTTCTAGTGAACACTTTGTCAGATGGTCCAAATCATCTGCAACATCATCGCCTACTGTTTTACTTTACTGTCGGAACTATTACTGATTGTTAGTTTTTTACACTGTTTACCTTCCATTAGCAGTCATTCTCCTGTGCGGGTATATAAGCCGACGTGTGGCGCTGAAACCTTTACCATGAATCTTGTTAAAGGCAAATCCTCAAATATGACAGCTATAGAAATCAGGGTCTCTCTCCTTCCTAGAAAATACAGTATACTCTATGTCTCCATGCGTTTGGTTTATACCAATTGCTTTATGTTTCGCATACCACTGCTAATTTGCTCTTTCAATTTAGCTAGCATACTTGTTACAGGTGATTGGGAGGTCCTCACCGAACGATAAACTTTTACTACTACTCCCTCCGTTCCAAATTACTCGTCGTAGAAATGGATACATCTATACCTGCGACAAGTAATTTGGAACAGAAGGAGTACTTGTTAAGGCAGTTGGTAGCAGAGGTCTTGTTATTGTTGTAACTGGTGGCGATGGCACGAATGATGCCACGGCACTCCATGGGGTTTGTGAACTACTCACCTTGACCTGTTCACGAACCATCACCCAGTGTTACTTACGCAATTTTATACTCCTAGATACACCTCTCTTTATTCATTTTGATGACAAGTATTTTCGAACGGAGGGAGTATACACCTTCTCGTATGTCTAAAAAGAAGGGGTACATACACTTTGCTGAGAGCGCCGGTGCTTCAGGATAGATCATACGACGTACGTACACCTTCTATAGATCCCTTTTAAGCATTGACGTGTAATCTGTATAATGTCCCATCTGCCGCTAATCCATCACTAAGCATCAGAGTACATGACCGTCCGATTTCGTCAAGGTGGATATATATTACGCATGAGAAAAATGGAAGGGAAGTACATCATCATCTCTCATTTGCTGCCTCTCGCTCATTGATATGCTCACAGATGTAGGCGTCTGTGAATAGAGATGGTCCAACTTTGTTCAGATAAAACAGCATACATAACCTTTTGAGCTGCAATATTAGTAAAAGAAAAGCTTTTGATCTCTAATATTAATAAAATTAAAAAAATTGAGCTGCAATATTAGTAAGGTAAATTTTTATGTGCATGAGAAGACGTGCAGTGCTATGGGAGTTTTTTTTGTTCTGTTTCTATGTTGATGATCAGACCTACTTCTCTTATTCATTACTATTTGTTTAGGTGAATGCAGCACAAAAAATCAGAATGGATGTATAAACTCATATTTTGTCTGATGTTTGTACACTGCATTGCTAACTTCAACCGGTTTAATTTCTAACCAAAGCAACAATGCTCAATTGTCTATTTAAATTGTTTCTTAAGCTCGAAAGCAGCAGCAGGAAGGATGCATGTTCTGAATTTTTGCACTGAGACTCACAGTGCATCACGTGATGCACGATGTTTTTCTTTAAAGACCATGTGATGCACGACGTCATGTGGAAGATGATCCGACTACATGCACGTTTTTTCGTGTGACTTGAGATGGCTTAATTTTCTAGGCACTTGCCATGTTAGTTGCTACTTGAGATTTTAGAATGACTCAATTTTAAATATCATCAGGTTTACTAACAATTTCCATATGAACTTTGAAGGATTAAGATCCGAAGCAATTTTTTGATCTAGATTGTTCAATTCATAGGATTGAAACACCGCTGGGTTGCCCTCCAGTCGTCTGATTGCTCACACCAAAGAGCAACTCCAACACACAGACTCATTTCCATTTTCTGTCCGTTTCGTGTCCGCTCGGATTCATTTTCGGCGCCATTTAAGGTCAGATTTGAATCAGACGCGGACACAAAGCAGATGTTTTCTGTGTCCTCTTCATCCGCCTCTGTCCGCTGCATGTGCCACATGGCCCATCCGTCATTCACCCACACATCCCATCCCATCTCTCTCTCTCTCTCTCTCCTCTCATCCATCCGTCCACCAAACCACCAACCACGCTGCGGGAGCGGGACACGAGGCAACCGCCGGGGCAGCCTCTGTTGTGCTAGCCAACGGGGCCTCTGTTGTGCTAGCCAACGGGGCAGCGCCGGAGCCGTGCTTGCTCCCGGTGGCGAGCACCCGCACCACGAGCTCGTTCTGAGCCTTGGTGCCGGCGAGCGCCGCGGCCTCCTCCTTGGCTGCAGCTCGCTGGCTGCTTGCTGCTCTGTTCACCGGCTTGCACGCACGCACAGCAGCAGAAGAAGACACGGGAGCACACACACATGCATAGCAACTTGTGGGAGCTCATGGCCGGCCTGCAGCCCTGCACGACCCCTCCACCCGGACAAATCCAAGTCCCCGCGCGGCCCTGCATTCTTGCAACAACAAAGGAAAGCAGAGAGCGCTTGCTTGCTTCGTGGGCGCCCACACATAGATGACGTCCTCCAGCGGGAGCACGGGCTCGCTGTCGACGGCGGCGGCCGCGTCGGGCCTGCAGGAGATGCGGGCGCTCATGGACACTAGTAGAAAACGGAGCTTTAAAACCGGTTCGTAAGGGCCTTTAGTGCCGGTTTTGCAACCGGTACTAAAGAGTGGAGACTAAAGACCCCCCCTTTAGTACCGGTTTGGCACGAACCGGCACTAAAGGCCCTGGTATGGGGACCTTTAGTACCGGTTGGTGTTACCAACCGGTACTAAAGGGTTTTTTTTTGAATTTTTTTTTAAATTTTTGGAAAAAAATTTGATTTTTTTTATTTTTAATTTTTCTGAGTTATTTGATGATTTAGTCTCTAATCACCTCTCTTAACTGCTCTAGTGTGGATCACTCATTCCAAATCATCTAACTTCCCGGCTGGTCATCCATCCCTCTCACTATCCAGCCTGAGCACGCTTAACTTCCGGATTCTATTCTCCCTCGTTTCCAAGTCTGCACTTGTTGTTTTCCTGACAATAGTAAGATGTTAATCCTATTAACCCTCAGGAGTTTAGCTTGAGCATGAAGTCACACGTTTCACTGTTTGAGTTTGAAACTATTATTCTAAAAAACAATAATTATGTAGTAACACTAATATTTCTTGAATAAGTAGTTTGACCACAGTTTGACCAGATTTGATCAAAATTCAAAAAACTAAGATACTTATTTAGTAACACTAATATTATTGCGTAATTATTTAGTAACACTCTATATTTCTTGAATCAGTTGTTTGACCGGTTTGACAAGATTTAACCAGAATTCAAAAAAACATAAATTAAAGCATATCTTTTTTTCCTTTTACAATTTTATCATTTCAAAACTTGTCCTAAACCCTAAACCCGGGACTTAAAACGTCGGAAACTCTATGCTAAACAGTAAAAACTAAGGGTTTAAACCATAAAACCTAACCCTAAACTCTGAAATCTAAACCCTAGCACTAAACGCTAAAAACGTCTAAAAAACGTCTAAAACGCCCAAAAACTCTATTTTCCCTTTGGAATTTTGTGATTTTAAAAAATTGTCGAAACGGAAAACTTGTACTGCAAATTTTGATATATTATATGTATTTTTCTGAATTAGGATGATTTAGTTATGATTTTTTTCAAGTTTGAAAATTGTCCTATAGTCCCGGTTTGTGTCTCCAACCGGGACTATAGGTTAGACCCCTTTAATGCCGATACGTGGCACGAACCGGTACTGCCTTGAAGATCTGCATACATGTGAATGGATTTTATATGCATAAATGAAGCTAGGGAGTCCATGTCTACCAGACCATGCAATATTTATGTATGTACTATTGTACATTTTGAATTTTGTTTGATAGTTATTTGAACTATGTTTCTTACAACAGCAGATTAAAGAGGCATGCATCCCGATGGCACTATCTGATGTCGCTTTTCTTGGATCAATTGTAATAACTTGGACAAGCCTCCCACTTATGATTAACCCTCTCGCAAGCATCCGCAACTACGAAAGAAGAATTAAGATAAATCTAACCATAGCGTGAAACATGTGGGTCCATATCATCAGCCCCTTACGAAGCAACGCATAAATATGGTTTAAGCTTCTGTCACTCTAGCGACCCATCATCTACTTATTACTTCCCAATGCCTTCCCCTAGGCCTAAATCATGGTGAAGTGTCATGTAGTCGACGTTTACATAACACCACTAAAGGAAAGACAACATACATCTCATCAAAATATCGAACGAATACCAAATTCACATGATTACTTATAATAAGACTTCTCTCATGTCCTCGTGAACAAACGTAACTACTCACAAAGCATGTTCATTTTCAAGATCAGAGGGGTAACAAATATCATTAAGGATCTGAACATATGATCTTCCACCAAATAAACCAACTAGCATCAACTACGAGGAGTAATCAACACTACTAGCAACCCACGACCAATTTGAGGTTCTGAGGCCAAGATTGAATACAAGAAATGAACTACGGTTCGAGAGGAGATGTTGCTGGTGAAGATGTTGATGAAGATTGACCCCCTCGATGAGACGAGCGTTGGTGATGACGATGGCTTCGATCCCCCCCCCCCTGAAGGGAAGTTTTCCTGACAGAATCGCTCTGCCGGAGCCCTAGATTGCTTCTGCCCAAGTTCCGCCTCGAGACGGCGGCGCTTCGTCCCAAAAACTTCCTTCTGATTTTCCTAGGTCAAAACCTTTCATATAGCAGAAGATGGACACCGGGGGCTGGATAGGGGGGCCACAAACTCGAGGGGGTGTCCTGGGGGGTAGGACGGCTCCCCAGGCTTGTGGCCACCTGGTGGGTCCCCTTCTGTTGTTTCTTCGCCCAATAATTTTTATTTATTCCAAAACAATTCTCCGTAAAGTTTCAGGACATTTGGAGTTGTGCAGAATAGGTATCTCAGATTTGCTCCTTTCTGGTTCAGAATTCCAGCCGCCGGCATTCTCCCTCTTCATGTAAATCTTATAAAATAAGAGAGAAAAGGTATAAGAATTGTATCTTAGAGTGAAATAACAGTCCATAAATAAATACGAACATAAAAACATGATGCAAAATGGACGTATCAACGCCGGGCAAGAACAAGATGTTCATATGGCTGCTCCATCTGAATCGGTCGTGTTGCAATGATAGGTTGCAACGGCGCGAATGGCCAAACGGATATTTCTGCCCGCTACGCATGCGCAACCTCGAGAGGTCGGTGCACCTCATCTATGACTGCCCGACAACCTTGCAGGTATGGAGCACGACAGCAACATGGGGAGGCTGCTCTACCCTGCACCCGGACATATGGATCGAGGGACCAGCAACCACTGCCAAGGTTAAGATGATCATCGACGCCGCCGTCCCGGCAGCCCGGAAAGGCACCAGATCCATGATCGCACTTATCAGCTGGCGAATCTGGATGGAGAGGAATGACTCCGTATTCAAAGGAAAGACACCAAGCATAGTCAACATCATCAGATCCTGCCGCTCCGAGCAATGGAGGATCGCGAGAGCGGCATGTTTAGAGCACCCTTTTGGGGGAGTGCCGTGAGATATCAGCCCGACGTTGTTTTCCTCTGTGTTCTCTCCATTTCACCAATCACTTGATCAAACACCTTTCTCGCTCTCTTCTGCTAAGCTAATGAAAACCAGCAATTGCTGGCCAGTTCCAAAAAAAAGGTTTGTTAGAGTTCCTTTGAAAATCAAAGTTTTCCTTTGGTTGATGTTTAAGAACAGTATTCTTACTAAAGATAACCTGTTTAGGAGAGGTTGGATTGGTTCTGCTAAGTGTAGATTCTGCAGTGCTGACGAAACAGTAGATCATTTGTTTATCCAGTGCTCCTTAGCTAGGTATGGTTTTTTTTTGGGGGGGGGGGTAGGGGTAGAGTGTGCTGTGGGTATAACAATGAGATCTAATCATGACTATTAAGTGTAATGGTTGTAGGAGTAGTGACAGTTTTATGGGCTATTTGGAAGGCGGCTAATAGAGCATGCTTTGATAATATTTACCCATATGATCCATAAATCATGACACAATCAGCTCATTGGTTGGAATTTTGGAAATTGCCACAGAGACAAGAATTACTCCCTCTCTCAGTTTACAGGGCATTTGCTTACCCCTAGATCGCCAATTTGACCAACCTAATAAAAGTCATATATTACAAAAAATATACCAATATAAACTTCAGATATTCTATTTTCAAGGACGTCGATAACTCCCGACCGTTCGATCTGGGAGCACCCCAGACCGAATGTTTTGTTCGGGACGGGAGGGAGCATGGACCGAACAACAACTCGTTCGGGAGGAGATCGCCCTAGCACGAACGCCCCACCCACCGGGCCCTTCAGGCCTTTTCCTACGAAAAGCAAAATAAAAATAAATAAAGCCCATATTAAGTTATGACTAGTTTTTTTTGAGGCAAAGTTATGACTAGTAAAAGGCCCAGTTTTTCTGTGCACAACAAAATTGCCATGGACTTTTGCAATTCTATGAAAAAAATTACCATGTTCAAGTTTATATTTTAAAAAATGGCTCAAAAAAAAGGAAGAAGTCATGGCAATCTGCATCTCAACAGTACGAAAAATTGCCATCAGTATGATGTTTATAAAAAAATGAAAAGTTGCCATGAAGTGATATGGTGAAAGAAGTTCTCTCCAGACACATAGAATTTTTTTGGAAAAAGAATGGAGAAAACATCTTAAGTTGTGGTGATATCGTACATGTAATCCCCATGGCAAAACAAATTTCAAAGGATCAAAACTTTTTGCCATGGCAAAAAGAAATTTGAAAGAAAAACTCGTCGTGTTCTGAATCTAATTTGTAATGGCCATGACAAACATTCTTCAGATGGACATGGCAAAAAGACAGAACTAACCATGGCAAAAAATGCATTTAGTTGCCATGGAAAAAAAAACTTCTATCAACAATACTGATTTTAGTTGCCATGGCAAGTTTGCCATGTTTTTTAACATCTTAGGTTGCCATGTTTTTGAATATCTTTAGTTGCCATAGCAAGTTTGCCATGTTTTTTGAACATCTTAGTTAAAGAAAGTTTGCATGTTTGCCATGTTTTTGTACAAACTTAATTAAAAAAGAATTTTTCCATGTTTTTGCACATCTTAAATTTGCCACGACAAGTTTACGAATGTTTTAACATCTACAACGTTGGCATTTTTCTGAACATCTTTAGTTGCCATGGCAAGTTTGCATGTTTGTGAACATGTTAATTAAAAGAAGTTTTCCATGTTTTTGGACAAAACTTAATTAAAAGAAATTACCATGTTTTTAAACATATTAAAGTTTGCCATGGCAAGTTTGCCATGTTTTTGAACATTTTAAAATGCAATGGCAAATTTGCCATATTTTTTAACATCTTATGTTGCCATGGCAAAGATTGCCATGTTTTGAACATCTATAACTTTGCCGTAGCAAGTTTGCATGTTTTTGAACATGTTAACTAAACAAGTTTGCCATGGCATAAAATGGAGTTAAATTTGTCATAGCAAAAATGGTTTAATTTTTGCCATGGCAAAATGTAGTACTTTTGCCATGGAAAATAAATTAAAAAATACCATGGCTACACAAATATATTTAAGATGCTACATAGTAAAACTTGCCATGTTCTACAAATGTAAATTTGCCATAATATTTAAATTAATTTTCCATGCTCTTTACAATAAATTTGCCATGGCAACTAAAAATAAAATGTCCAATGGCAACTAAAACTAAAATTTGCCATGTGAAAAATAAAAGTATTTTTTCCATGGCAAAAAATGAGTTAAATTTGCCATGACAAAAATGGAGTAAAAAATTGCCATGGCAAAAAATGGAGTACTTTTGCCATGGCAAATAAATTAAAAAACTGACATGGCTATGCAAGTATACTTGCCGTGCTACATAGTTAAATTTGCCATGTTCTGGAAATGTAGATTTGCCATCATATTTAAAACAAAATTTCCATGCTCTTTACAATAAATTTTCCATGGAAACTTAAACAAAAAAATTGCCATGGAAACTTAAACTAAAATTTGCCGTGTGAATAAAGGTATTTTTGCCATGGCAAAAAATGGAGTAAAATTTGCCAAACAAGGGCGCGACAGAAGTTGTGGATGTACTTAACATTCAGAAAAATTGCCATCGTGATTTACTAAATATTCTTTTGCCATGTTTAAATAATTAAATTTACCATGCATCATAAACTTAATTTCCCATGGTCATTTACTAAAAATTGCCATCGTCCTGGCTAAAAAAATGTTGCCAAGCGAAATACATGAAACTAAAAAATGCCATTATCTACGAACTAAAATTGCCATGATCAATTTCTAAACTTACCAAGATCAAATTTAAATGAAAAAAGGTTGCCATGGTTACTTAATGAGAAATTGAAACTTGCCATGATCTCTGAACAAAATTTGCCATGGTCAAATGAAAATAGAGTTGCCATGGTTAAATTTAGAAATTCGCCATGATTCCTGAACTAAAATTTCCAATTTTTATTTGCCGAAAAAATTGCCTTCGTCTTGGCAATAGAAGTAATTCGCCATTTCAAATAAATTTTTTAAATTGGCATGGCAATAAAGAATGTTTGCCCATAGTATGCTCGATCAATGATTGTAGACTGTTTCTTCTTCAATTGCATGGCCACATGTACTGAACCAATCAACCAAAAATGCATGCATGGACTCGATGGATCACTCCGACAGTAAAATGAACATGACAATACTGAACCAAAATAGAGATTGTCTCAAACGATCAATTAGATTTGATTGAATCAATATGGGACCAGGTTATGTATGTCTGATATGCTTGACACTCTATTCTACTACTTGTACTGACTGTCAGTGCAAAACACAATTAAAACAAAAGCATGGCAAATACTGAAACAACATCGGTGGAATGGATTGATTAATCAGACTTGCAGCTTCAACAAATTTCGTAGCGATGAGATTGACGGATGCATCTTGTACCTCGAGCAAGCCCGAAATGGAGGGGTCGATGGCTGACGACACCGTTGACACACTCGTAGCAGAAGCGGGAGCGACTGCCACTGCCACTCGACGTCCTCCATAGCCGCCGGCTCTCCTGAGCGGCCGTGTGCGACGACGGGAGCACCCAGCGCTTTCCTCTCCTGCAGCTAATACTAACCAACACCTCTATTGATTATCTTCTAAAAATCCAGCAATCAGCAGGACCGCAACTCGTCTCGGGAAAACTCACATTAGTTAGTAGAAGAACTGGAACGGGAGAGGCGTGGGCACGATTCATACCTCACAAAGGAGCTGCACAATTTGTAGAACGCGCAGCGAGATGTAAGCCTGTAGAACACACTCCACTTCTCTAGAACGGGTGCCGTGCCTACCCCTTCTCCACGCCGGCGGCACGGTGGCCGGTACCTCGTCCTTGCGGCAACGCGGTGGCTTGCATCTCCTCCCCGGCGGTGCGGTAGCGCCACGCCATGCCTGTAGCTTTGAGGAGCTTGGCGCTCATGGCCGTCGCGGGGAACGGGGCGGCTGGCTCCGGCATGGAAGCCGAAGGCGCATCAGGGTGGTCCGTGTGCCTTGTCGGATCCGCCCTCCCCCTGCGTCGCCCACCGCCTCTCCCCCCATCTCCCTCTCACCGCTCCTCTCTGCCCGCACCAATGGTCGATGCGCGCGGCGGAGGCGGTGGTCGGGCGGGAGCTGATCTGCGGTCGATGTTGGCGATGGTGGCGAGAATGTGCAGCAAAGTGAGCAGAGGTGTGGTTGGGGAAAAGGATAAGAGAGAGAGACAGACTGAGGCGTTCGGGGTCGGTGGTATCGGGCCCGAACGAGTTTTTTGCGTGACGTGACAACACAGCCGATTTAAGATTCGTACTGTAAATCTGACGCCGCAGGAGGCGTTCGGACGGAAACATCAAAACGCAGCGCGCGTTCGGGAGTTATCGATTCCGATTTCCAAACGGTATAATTTTTGTGTTATATAGTTTATATTAGAGGGGTGCAAGTCAAAGGGGCGAGGTTACTGCTCCAGTGGCGGCGGACATATTCATATTCAGTAGAAGAAAAGACTGGGCGCCAATGGTGTTGAGGAATGCCGGATCACAGGCCGGAAATGCTGTATAAAGACTTGTTGAATGAGCTGCTGAAAACGATGTTGACATCTGTACTAGTTTGTAGTTAAAAGAATCTCGGGTCTTTTACCTTTGATGTCCAGTTTTGGCTTTCTTTTGTTGGTCTGTCTGTAATAATTAGGAAGGTTTGTTTGTCTTTCAATTTCAGTAAATGAAATTGGGGAGCAACCCATGGGAATTGGACGAGTAGCATCCACTGTTTAGCATAAGTAGGTGCATTCAGATTACATGAAGTCAAACCCGGATAATACATGATACCTGGAACCTCTATCACTAGAACCATTATAGCTTGGACAAGTTCAGATTACTACAAAGGTCAAACCCACTACTTAATAATGCCTGGAACGTTGATCACTAAAACCATGATGCATTCAGATTACAGGAGTCAAACCCGGATAATAGGTAGCTACTTAATGCCTAAAGCCTCGATCACTACAACCATGATAGCTAAAACTAAGGTAGTGTGTTTCTTATAACCCACTAAAGGTAATATGGTATACTCATAAAGAGCACAGCAGTTGTAGGCACTAGTACAAGAAGAGCAATGTCACATTTCTTCTCAAATTTGCGAAGCTCCTTGAGGAAATTTTCTCGAGGATCAGGCCATTCACGACTGCACATACAAGGGTGATTATGTTAGAGGAAAAGTTATGTATTACGTACATGTTCTGTTCACGGGCACATAAAACATAGTGTACACAAAGTTTATAATCTGGTCAATAAGCATACAAGCGTTATTTGTATAACAACTTGTCTGAAAATACAGAGCAACACATTCTGCTCACACATAAAGGTTTTGAGACCGAGAGTGTTCATAAACAGTATCAAGCGTAATTATAATAATAATAAATTCTGGTCAATTACCTGTGAAGTTCTTTCAAAAAATCCAAATCTTTCTGCACATTCTTCATGCTCTCCTCAAAACTTGCTTCATTGCGTTTGATTCGCTCGCGCCGTTTGGCGCGCGCTTCATCAGAATAAAACAGGTCTTCTTCCTAATGTTAAAGTGCATGTGTACAGGTTAAAAATGCTAGAATTTCATCAAGAAGTTGCAATAAAGTAAATAATCATGCATGCCTCAAGTTGGGAAAGACCAAATAAATTTTAAATTTTGGTCTATCGTCAAATCTAAATAAGTAATCTTTGTTGACTTTTGTAATAATAGAATATATCCTTACAAAAACCTTTCACCATCCAAACATCCTCTCATATATACGGGCTATTGATTTCTCTAAAAAGTTAAAAATTAGATGATGCTAAGGGGAAAAGAGCAAAATCGCATTGTCTGGGATCAGATCTAACTTCAGGTAGTCGGTTTGTCTAAAAAGCTGTAAATTAGATGAAACTAGACGGCAAAAAAAAGCAAAATCACACGGGCGGGGTCTGATCTAACTTGTGGTGGGTGATTTGTCTAAAAAGTTGTAAAAAAATAACTCACAATGTAACTTAATAGAGAGCAAAATCGACCGGCGGGAATCAGATATTTGTGATGACTGATTTATGAAACTAGCAAAATCGCGGTGGGGGTGATTGAATTGGCTAATAAGTTGTAAATTAGAGGAAACTAGAGAAAGAAACAGCAAAGCCGAACCGCCGGCTATCAGATGATCTAACTTGTAGAACATCCAAGCAGATAGCTCACCTGTGGCTGTGGGACATGGGACATCAGGCGAGAACACGCCGGCGGCGAGAGCGAGAGCGCGTGCATGAGGCCCATACGGGGGGCCATCCCGAGCGACCTACCGAGGGCAGGCATCTTCCTCAGGGCAGAGCGAAGCGCCATCAGGTCTGTCAGAGCAAGGCGTCGTGGATCTAGGGTTTGTTTGGGTGGTCTGATTTCGCTTCCCAGGCAAAAGGGGCACGGGGAGCCTCACATTATATTCCAAGTTTCCAACTCCTCGGTAGGTAGGTCCTGTTCCGCCACCAACATAACTTGTAGCGCTGGCCCAACTCGATCCCCATTTTTTTTTCTCTAAACACAGTACACACGCTAAAACTCTCCAAGAAAAAAAGAAGAAAAACTACACACGCAAAACGTGTAGTACATACACTTCTCCCTACTAGTATAATATAATCGTGTACGTGTCAACCCAAGTCCAATTTCCAATCGATATCATTTTCAAGATGGGACAGTGGTATCCCAGCGCACGAGGGTTCAAGTCATGGTGCTCGCACTATTTTTGGATTTATTTCAGAATTTTCGATGATGCGCTTTCAGTGGGAGGAGGCGTCCCCGTCGACGATGAGGCGACTACGGTGGCTTCGTAAATCTCAAGATGATATGCCGGCTCAATCTCTCGAAGGTGTTCATAGGGGTAGGATGTGGGTGTGTGCGTTCATAGGGGTGAGTGTATGCACGTATATATGAACGCTTGCATTTGCACTGTGTTAAAAAAAATATTTTCAGGATTCACCGCAAGTAATACTAGCAAAAGAGTCCATGTGTTGCATAGGGAGAAATAAATCATAATATCCAAAGACCATGAAAACATTCTGCTGCATCCATGTGTTGCCGATAATATTTTGATGAACATTTTGTTTAATTTTATTTATATTTTTTAATACACAATCTTTTCTAAAATTTCATGAATATTTTTTTATTTCCCAAACATTTATTTTTAAAGTTAAGAACATTTTCTGAATATGCGGACACCTTTTAAAAAAATTACAAACATTTTCTTAAACCAGAAACATTTTATGGTTTATTGAATATTGTATTTAAAATTCTCTTTTTAAAATTTTGGAATTTTTTTTGAAGTACCAAATTATTTAAGGGAGAAAAAACAAAAAACAAAAAGAAAAAAGAAAAAAGAATAATGAAACTTAAAAACAGGTCATCCGCACATGGGCCGGCCCAAACAGGCGCCCTGCGTCTTCAACCAGCACGCAGAGCGTAGTATAGGAGGGCCCTACTCCGTGGGCGGGCCCAGGCGGGCACTACGGGAATCGGGCAAACGTTATTGGCAAAGCTAAATCGGCAAAGAGTCAACTTTTTATCGGGTAGACGGCAAAGATGCTATCAGCCAAACTACGGCTTTGCCATCGTACTCGTGTACCCCGGACGGAAAAGAAAAGTATCTTTGCCATCAGCTAGACTATGTCTTTGTCACCCTCGTATACCCCAGACGGCAGAGTTTTTTTTTAAATGAAAGAACAGTACATGTGCGAAGGTTGTAGATGGTCAAAGGTGTAGGGAAAATCTTTCACGATGATGACAAACGAACAGATTTTACAAGACATAAATACTCTACTAGGAAAAATGCCCCGTGCGTTGCAACGAAAAAATAATAACACAAGCCACTGAGCTATACCTTATACTTGTTCTATACATCGTTCATCATACCACCTCTCGCAATTGAACATCAAATGTCACGGACTTGTTCCACTGAGGGAGAACTTGTGTCATGGATTTGTTCCACTCGGGTAGGATGGGTCCCTCACATGTCCCCGCATGACCACTTAGTGTCTAATCGCCGCCTAATGGGCGCCAATTTGTGGCACCACACATGCACACAACTCAAGGCCATGGGGTCTAGGCTCAATTTTTTTTCTCCATGACTTGGTTTCTCCTCCGTCCCTCCTCCCCTCGATTTGCCAACAAAACCGAAGCTCAAATTAGTCTTCCACCCTATTTGAGCCTTCTTGAGGCACCAACTGATTGGAAGGAAGCCCAATGGCTCATATTTTCATAGTCCAAGAAGAGGTTGCACGGTTTGGACTTCAGACTCGAGATGTCTCATATTGAAACTCGCATTCAGCTCTGTGAAAAAGAAAAAAAGCAAAAAAAAAAAAGAACACAGAACCAAATGAAGCATGTAGTTAGTTCTGTGAACTATAAAAAACTGATTTATGTACAATACAACATGAATCACACACTTGCGCCCTGGTTTAGCATGTTTGCTACCACAAATGATTTACATTGTAACACTAAGATACAAACAACAATAGATGTCCCAGCCTTTTCTTAAAAATGAAATTATTTGCATCGAACAAAGGCATCATTAAGTTCTCAAATAACACCAGCTTTTTAAAGTACTGTACACCCCTTTTTCCTATTCCAGTATTCTGATAATATGACTACAATTTGAGATTGATGTTTACATGCAACCAATGGAGCGGGAAAAAAAGGTTCTCCAAGCAAGAGACTGAGAATATCCATGGATAGATATTACCTGCAAAATTTCCCCACAATTAAACATATCTTCTTTGTTGAATGCAACTTCACCAAACATACCATATGCATTTCTTAAAAAATCAGTCATTTCCTTCACATGGTATCAAACTGCATATGCACGTGAATGTTTACCTAAAAGTGGCAGAACATGTTCAATTGAATTGTATTCAACACTGGATCAACTCATAAACTAACATATACACTCAAAAGTAGGATGCTTCTATTGTCTTAAGGAAACATGAGGAAAACATAACAAAACTGACATAGCTACATGAAAATTAGTAGCTTTGTACTTACCTACCCGATCTATGACTGTCATATAGAGATGCAAAGTATATTGGTTTTCTTTGTATTGTATAGTTCTTCTTTGGCACATATATAGAAACACAATGAGACTTGTCTGCTGATTCACACATCCATGAAACCTACGGTTGGTCCTCTAATTCGTTTGATGAAGTTAGAATTCTTTTTGAATGCATAAAATCTGTTGGGACCGCTTCTTATCAGCAGATTGTTAGCTGGAGTTGAAGCATATAAAAGTAAAAAAAATGTAAGTACATATATGTTCAGTAAACGCAGGTTATTACCTAACATATTTATGGGCATCCAAGGTTTTATGTCTGTTCATCAAGAAGATATGCATGGACAAGTATATTGATGAACAGAAGCAATGGCAATAGCAGAAGGATTGCTGAAAAGAAACGTTATCGATTCAATATTCAGTCAAAGCTTTTTTATCACCAAACAGGGACAACCAAAGTGCTAGTCAGGTACTCACTTTCATCCACTCCACCGCATGAACAACTTCAGCATTGCACGACGACGAACGGCGAGAGTGCACAGTCGAGAAAAAAGCAGGCAAAACAACAAACATGTGTCCGACTGAAAATGCAACTTTAACCATCCGACTGAAACCACAAGTTACAGTCCTGAAGAAGAGGACGCACAGATCCTCAACTTAACTAACTGGCGACTTCTATTGCTGGAAAAACATCTCTCTCCGTAGCACAATACCATCAGGTGACACCAGCCGGCAGCCAACAAACCAGCTTTGTTCGGTCAAAATTAGATCCCAGATTAATCTCCAAATCAAAGCAGGGCAGCACCACACCAGCAGATTACAACCTTATCATAGAACATGAAGCAAAACATAATTGTGGAAGACTGAAGATTATCTGAGCTTGTTGATTCCAGCCAGAAAATATGAATCCCTGAAAAATAGGGCAGTATTAAGATGTAGATTTGAGCAAACAACAAAGTACATATATACTTACAGTACAAAATTAAGTATTGTCTCTTATTTCAGTCAGGCTAAGCTGAAGTCGTATTAACAGGAAGTCTAACTTCTTCCATTAACTGAATTCTGAAATCTAACTTCTTCCATTAATTCTTGCAAAACACATATCTACTTGGACTGAAAATGCTGAAACAACAAAACTGTTATTTGGCGATATATTCACCATCATTATTCCGAATTGCACAAACTTAGTACCTTTCGAAAGCTATCGACGGCCTGTAAAACTTTCACCACATAAAACTGCAAAAACTGAAGAAAGAGCAGAATCGTAGACAGAGAGCCAGGGGACAGAAACAATATGTAAAACAGGGGATTCCATCCAGTGAATAGCAAGGGGATACATACCTCTGGTGTAGCCGAGGCAGGCGACATTGGACGGTTGGTCGGAAATTGCAATTTTGACGGGCTTTGATGGAGCTTATGGTCCAAGGACACAACCTGATGGAGATTCCGGCCGAGGACCCCTCCTTATAGCAAGCAACTCAAATCCGGGTCCGGCACTCCATTGCTTGGTGTTGGACAAGGACACGGCCTCCAATTGTCCATCCAAATCATGACATGGGAGTAGCCCGTCGGAGATTGAGAAGGATACGGCGGAGGAGGACTATAAGACGTACGTAATTGATGGAGGGTCTCCCAATAGGGTGCGGTGCTTCTCAATATATAGCAGTAGGTATTATATGTACAAGGTAGATACGAATAGGTATCTACAAACGTATACAACATGGATTCTAACACCCTCCCTCAATCTTAACCGGTGTCAAGAAGGTTGAGATTGCGCCGACAAACTTCAAACAAGGGAAGTGACAACGGCTTAGTGAAAATGTCCGCAAGTTGATCTTTCGATGAGATGAACTTGATTTGTAGTAGCTTTTGTGCAACCCGTTCCCTCACAAAGTGAAAGTCAACTTCGATGTGCTTCGTCCTTGCGTGGAAGAGAGGATTGCATGAAAGATATGTAGCTCCAATATTATCACACCACAGAACTGGGGGTACATCTTGAGGAATACCCAATTCCCGCAGCAAAGGCTGTACCCAAATGAGTTCGGCAGTAGCATTAGCAAAAGCTTTGTACTCAGCTTCTGTACTACTCCAAGAAACGGTGGCTTGCTTGCGAGCATTCCAGGCGATCAAATTGGAACCAAAGAATACAGCATGTCCCCCTGTAGATCGCTGGTCATCAGGACTCCCTTCCCAGTCCGCATCAGAGAAAGCAGAGAACACTCTAGAGGTGGCCGGTCGAAGATGCAAACCGAAGGAGGCAGTGAGACGAACATAACGCATGATGTGTTTGACCGCAGACCAGTGTGTGTCACGAGGCTCATGAAGATACTGGCAGACACGGTTAACTGCAAAGGAAAGATCTGGTCGAGTAATAGTAAGATATTGTAGCCCACCAACACTATTGCGATACTCTGTAGCATCACCAGGCGAGAGGAGAACACCAACATCAGCACAGAGCTTCTCAGTCACAGTCATGGGTGTGGTGACAGGTTTACACTTCAGCATGCCCGCACGCCGGAGAAGATCCAAAGAGTATTTCTTCTGAGTGAGTGAGAGACCAGCAGCAGTATGAGTCACTTCTATCCCCAGAAAATAATGAAGAGGACCAAGATCCTTAACAGCAAAATCATGTCGAAGACTTAGTATGAGTTTATCAACTGCAGTAGGTGAAGAACTGATGAGAATTAATATCATCAACATAAACCAATAGGTACATCGTGAGCCCAGGGCGCTGTAGAAGAAACATAGACGTGTCTGCAATAGAGAGAACAAATCCATGCGACTGAAGAGCAGAACCAAGACGAGCATGCCAAGCACGAGGGGCTTGTTTGAGACCATAAATTGCTTTATGGAGCCGACAAAGATGATGTGGACGATCTGAATCAACAAAACCAGGAGGTTGTCGGATATAAACCTCTTCCTCTAGGACACCATGAAGGAATGCATTCTGGACGTCCAACTGTCGAAGAGACCAACCACGAGTAATTGCTAACGAGAGAAGAAGACGAACAGTGCTAGGCTTGATGACAGGACTGAAAATGTCTTCGTAATCAAGCACATATCGTTATTTAAATCCTTTGGCAACCAGTCGTGCCATGTAGCGTTCAACAGAGCCATCGGGATGCTTTTGTACTTTAAATATTCATTTAGAATCAATCACATTTACCCAAAAGGAGGAGGAACAAGTTGCCAGGTCTCATTTCTCTGAAGTGCGAGGAACTCCTGTTCCATTGCATTTCGTCAGTGAGGTATGGTCGTTGCTGCTTGAAAATGTCGAGGTTCGGACGTCGGATCAGATGCAGCATACGCCATGGAAGTAGCCAGCCAAGCAATAGTGCCATCAGTTCGTTGCTTCGGTTGGAAAATGCCGCTTTGACTGCGCGTATGCACCCGTCGAGTAACAGTAGGGCCGGCGGCTGGACGGGCGATAACGGTCCAGAAGATGCCGACACAGGCGACACAAGCGGAGCCACGACATGGTCAGTCGCAGGTGTCGGTGGCGTTGGGGAGCTCGGCTTGGTCTCCAGCGCTGGTGAGTCAGCGAACACAGGAGCCATGCAAGACCCGGCTGACTTGGGAGCCACGTGCGGCTCCGGCTCGGCGTGTCGTTCGGCTGGATCCGGCTCGGACCGAGCCGCCGTTGCATGGCGTTGCATGCAATCAACCTCTCGTGCATGCACATGAGCATCGCTTGATGCATTGGTCTGAATTGCTTGCAGGTAATCATCGTGAGCTGTTGTATCATCTAGCAACTCTAGCTGTGCACCTCGCCCAGTACCTGTACCATGGTTAGGAAGCAAAAAAGGAGAGTATGCAGCATCTACAAATTGGTCAGATGAAGGACGCGATGGAGAATAAGAGTTGCTAGATGGAATTTGTGATGCGGTTAAATTAGAAAAGGGATAAAGGTTCTCATCAAAGACAACGTCACGGGATACATAGACACGATTAGACGGAACATGGAGACACTTATACCCTTTATGAAGAGAACTATACCCAAGAAACACACATTTTTTTGATCGAAACTCAAGTTTGTGACGGTTATAAGGCCGAAGGTGTGGCCAGCAAGCACAACCAAAAATCTTGAGGAATGTATAGTCAGGTGTCTCTTGGAGTAAACGCTCAATGGGTGTTTTCATGGCTAGAACTCGTGTGGGAAGCCTGTTGATGAGGAAGCAAGCTGTGGAAAAGGCATCAGACCAAAAACGAAAAGGTACAGATGCATGTGCCAAGAGAGTTAGGCCGGTTTCAACTATGTGTCGATGCTTACGTTCAGCGGAGCCATTCTGCTGATGTGTATGTGGACAGGACACATTATGTGTAATCCCAAGTTTCCCAAAAAACGTGTTGAGATTGCGATATTCCCCACCCCAATCTGATTGAACATGAAGAATTTTATGGTTAAGTAGACGCTCAACATGAGTTTGGAATTGAAGAAAAACATTGAACACATCTGCCTTGCGCTTAAGAAAATAAAGCCAAGTAAATCGACTATAAGTATCAATAAAACTAACATGGTAGTTATGACCACTAACTGAAGTTTGGGCAGGACCCCATACATCTGAAAAGATAATTTCAAGAGGAGCTGTAACTACATGACTAGACAACAGGAACTGGAGCTGATGGCTTTTGCCTTGCTGACAGGCATCACACACGGACCCATCTTTTTTGCTAGACTCGACTGGAAGTTGATGACGACGAAGGACATGATGTATAATGGGAGTAGCTGGATGACCAAGACGCGAGTGCCACTGAGACGGCTTGACATGAACACTACTGAAGACACTGAACCTTGAAGGTGCATCAAGTGGATAGAGACCATGGTGGAAGTGACCTCTAAGAAGAACGTCCCTCGTTGCGCGATCCTTAACAAAGACATCAAAAGGGTGAAATTCAACAAAAACGTCGTTGTCATGAGTAAGTCTAGGAACAGATAGAAGATTGCGAGTAACATCGGGAACATGAAGAACATCGTGAAGTTGAAGCTCCCTAGATGTGCTAGTCGGAAGAGAAGATTGACCAATATGTGTAATGTGCAAACCTGACCCGTTTGCAATGTGAACCTTGTCATGGCCGAGGTAGGGTTGGCTTGAGTGTAACTTGTCCATCTCATTGGTCATGTGATCCGTAGCGGCAGTATCCATGTACCAGCTTGAATCAACGGGGTAGGAGGAAGTGTGCCCGTGGCCAGAACCACCCGAGCCAATGGGTCCTTGAGTAGCCATGGCAGCCTGCCTCTCATTGTTGCGTCCATCATTGCCGATCCCTAGAAAATCACGCTTAAAGCGTTTGTGGCAGCGAGATGCAACATGGCCCTGAAACCCACAGAGCTGGCACGTGGGGCGACCACCGTTAGGACGACCACACGTAGGGCAGGAGGAGCCAGACTTGTTGTTGGTGAAGCTCTGCTGTTGCTGTGATGGCGAGGGAAGAACTGCCTTGCCACCCGACGAAGAAGACGTGTTCCCACTGGTGCGGTAGGGTTGTCGTGGACCGCCACGAGTCACAGCATTAGCTGTGGAGAAAGCAGCATGAACCTCAACCGATCGTCGAGACTCGATGCGTTGCTCAGTCTTGTCTCGACGCGTTGCTCAGTCTGAAGAAGTCGAGCATAAAGATCGCAAGGAGGCATTGGAGTGTCGCATCCTTGGACAACCTCGATCAGCGTGTCATAATCACCATCCAAACAACCCAGAATAAATCCGGTGAACTCCTCATCGCCTAGAGGCTTCCCGATGGCAGCAAGAGTATCGGCTAGGGTTTTAACTTCGTTGAAGTAGACGGTGGCCGAGAGATCAAGCTTCTTAATATCCTGAAGTTGCCGACGAAGAGCCATGGAGCGCGCCGTGGATTGGGAGGAGAAACTGCTCTCTAGGGTTGTCCAGGCGTCTTGGGAAGTTGCAGCAAACAAAACCATGCCAGCCACCCCCTCCGTCAACAACGATTGGATCGCTGAGAGGATGGCATGATCCTGCTGTACCCAGCTCGTGTGCGCCCTGTTAGGAACCATGTGCTGCGCGCCATCAGCAGTGGTGGCGAGGACGGTCGGTGACGGACACGGTAGCGATCCATCAACATAGCCGAGAAGATCGTGGCTACGGAGGAGAGGAAGAACTTGTGCGCGCCAGTAGAGGAAGTTTTCCGCCGACAACTTGATCGTCAGCAGATGCACAAAGTGGAACGGCGCCGGAGTGGGCACATCGGACACCACGGGTAGGCGAACATGAGCAGGACGGACTGCGGCGACCTGAGGAGCTGAAGAAGCAGACGGCATCAACCCGGCCATGAAGGAGCCGAGGTTGCCGGCGCTGGCTGTAGCGGAGCTGACGACGAGGGCGTTCTGCGCCCCGTTGGTGCCGACGAGAAGAGCAGCAAGGGTGGGAGAGAAGACCCCCTGCGCGGGTGCAGCGGCTGATGGAGCGACGACGACTGTCGAAGGGGCGACGGCGGCGGCCGAAGGAGCGGCGGAAGTCATGATCGTAACAATTCTGATACCATATAAGACGTACGTAATTGATGGAGGGTCTCGCGCAACCCCAATAGGGTGCGGTGCTTCTCAATATATAGCAGTAGGTATTACATGTACAAGGTAGATACGAATAGGTATCTACAAACGTATACAACATGGATTCTAACAAGGACCGAGAGGATTGGCGGCGGCGGCGGCGCGTGCTCGCGGCCGGCGTACCCACCAGAAAATGCCCCCCCTTTCGTCCTCCATCAAGCGCAGCAACGATGGCCTCCCTTACCCGAGCACACGCCCATGGCGTCCGCCTTCTACTCCGCTGCGGTTGTAGCCGTCCGGCGACAAGGCCGCCGCCCCTCAACTTCTCCTGCTCCGCCATGCCGCCCCTCAACTTCTTCTGCTCCGCCGCGGCTGGAAAGGAAGCGGGAGCGTCTGGATAAGACGCAGGTTTTTTTTGTTGTCAAAAACGAATGTTTTCACACATCCACTAAAAGAGGGACTAAATTTAGTGATCGAAACCATCCATTGTCCAATGTGTATAAACACAAACTATGACTTGGTTTTGTTTGGAATCTTCTTTTAGAACAATATAGACAAGCACAATACTAAATTAGAAATTGTTCTAAAATTAATATGGCCAGTGACTACTCCGGCATAATACATAAGACATTTTAATTGAAATAAACACAATAAACAATTACCAATATAGGCGAGCTGCTTAGAAATGTAATCTACGATATCTGCATTGAACTGTAGGATAGCCAGAGACAATGATGAATTAATATGCACGAGCCATGTCGGGTCTGCAAATTCAGTCAGTAAAACAACAAAACGCCACTTATCCAAGAGCATCATGCCGCTCCTGTATCTTAACATCTGCAGGTTCCAAAGTTACAAAGGAGGCACACTGTAAGAAAGATAAACAATAGAAAGAAAAAAGCACAAATTTGACCATAGAAAAAAATTACAGTGAATACCCTTCTTTCAACGGCTTCCCGGTACTCCTGCCGGATTGATTCTCTCAATACCTGCATCAGAGGGTAACAACACCTTATCACACACATTATATTATTCTATCTTCGGAGGTATCAGGCTGATAGCATAATATCAATAATCTACCATAATGGCTAAGAAATATTTGTGTAAAGGTACTCAAAGTTCAGAGGACAATTTGCAAAAACATAGTTCAGTAGTATCTTTCTTTTACTTTTTAGAACATATAAGCATCAGCGAAGTAACTTGCACCCTGCTAGATGTTCAGAATTCATATGGGTTCCTTGATGGCTCATAGACATGGCAAAGCAGAGTGGTTTCTCCCTGCTGCTGCTCTATGAGGGCATATCAAATCAAATAGCCCTAGTAGTAAACAGGAATAAGGACTGGTTTAAACTTTTTGTGTGTACCTAAAGAAAAGATTAGAGGGAACATTTATTCACAGACAGAAGAGGAAAATCATCACATACATGTCAATTTAGACATTTCCAGTTGAAAACAATAACTGAAAATCATCCATCCATTCCTTCAGTTTCTTTGTCACTGCTCTGTAGAGAGAGACCCATAAGCAGAGTGAACAAGGACTAATTCATGCAGGCAAGAAGAGACTGGAAACACAAATTGACAGAAATTTAATTTGCCCAGTAGTCTGTTCCCTTGATCGATCTACCACAGAGCCCTTCCCGCATCCCAGGTTTCTGCATGTTAGATAAGTTCTATAGCACAACAGAGGGGCAAGCAGCAAACCATAAGCAGATACAACTAGGAAAGAACTTGCAGTTGTGCAGCCTAGCGATCCGAGTTCAATTTCTAGAATTGACAGGTGATACACAGGGTTTCCCCCCGTTTATTTAGGATCAAGCTTGGTGTAACCACTCATCAAGAAATATCTTGATACTCATTTAAAAAAATTCTGAGGACCATGTTTATCTTGATACTCATACTAAATTGGTGCAGAGGCCGGAAAGTGAAAATCTCTCCCATTTTTAATGCTCTCACGTCGCCTCCAAGGCGGGCGGTTTGGGAGGGCTCAGCCACCGCCTAGTATCCCTCCAGAGCCCTTCTCCCCCTCTGCCGCTGCCGATTGTCGTCACCGGGCAAAGCCCGTGCGTGTGACGGCGGCGGCGGCGGGTCTATCCTCCCTCTCCCGGATCCACAGTGGCGTGGGCGTCCTGATCCACGGGGTGCATCCCTCTCGGCGGTGTGGCGGATCCCGGAGGCGGCGGGCTCGCGACGGTGCACGGGCGCCCAAATCAATGGGTGTGGGACTCCCGGCAGCGTGCGGGCTCCCGTTGACGGCGGGCTTGGGCAATGGCGTCGGCCGTGCGGTGCCGGATCTCGTCGCTCGTGGCGGATCTCGCCACTCCGGTCATCGTGGAGGAACCTGGACCTGGGGCGGCCGCCTCGTTAGGCATGGGGACGGCGCCGTCGGCTGGCGACGTTCGCGGGGGTGGATGGACGACATCTTGACCGCATGGGCGGTGAGCTGCAGGTGGATCTCCTCCGCACTGCAGGCCTTCTCCCGCTGCACTTGGTGGCTTACGATCGCGGTCGTCGGCCCCAGTGCGTTCGCGGGGGCTGTAGAGGTGACATCGGACCGAAGGAAACTCTGGATGACTCGTTCATCTCGACGGTGGCGACGACCAGGGTTGCCGTTCTCCTGCTTGGAGGCGCCGTTGAGGTCGCTGCCATCTACCCCGACCCCATGCTCGGGTGAAAACCCAAAATCTTCTTAGATTGGGCGGTGGCGACACTGTGTGTGTCGTACCCTTCTTGGAGGCGCCGCCTGGGGCATTTGGGTGCTCGGTTAGAGGAACTACAGGCGGAGGGGATGGGACCAGTGGCAGCAGGTGGTGTTTGCGATGGAGGAGCGGCGTGGCATCTGGAACGTCGACATCGGCGGGTCTCAGCGGCATGGAGCATCGGGGTCTCGCCGATGGGCGTGTGATGATGGACGAGCATAGGATGGTGGCGTTGTCTGGCGTCGTGGTGGCGTCGACGGCAGCTAGACTGGACAAGGTAGATGCAGCAGTACAACACTGAAGATGGATTGGTGGCAGGTGGCTGCGGCGGCCTCATACCCGGCACTCGTCCTGGTTAAGGAGTGAGTCGGACTGGTGGGTGCCCCATACCCGGCAGGCGTCCTAGTTGGGACCTCAGGTCTTAGATGTTAGGTTTGGCTGCGAGGTATGTTTGGTATTAGGTCAAGACTATCAGCATCCCTTGATCAACTGGATCGGAGTAGCGACACATGTTGCCTAGACGGTGGCTTTAGTCTTACTGGTGTATGACTATGTAAGGTCTTGTGTGAATAATTAATAAAGTGGTTGTATGCATAGTCCAGATGCAGAGGCCGGGTTCCTCCTTTTTCAAAAAAAAGAAAGAATAATAGACAGGCACCAGCAAGGTCAAGTGAAAGCATGCATCTGCAGCAGGTGATCAGCTAAGACAACTATTTGCGTACCAATCAATGTAAAAAATACAACCTTTAATTTGTTCATTGTAGCAATGATACGGTGCTAGTTTAAAGTACTTGTACCAGAAAATAAGACACAGACCATCCCATGTTTTCCAGAGCTCTGAAAGTGCAAGAATCGGAACAGAGAAAAGCTTACCTGGGCAAGTGGGCATGATGCCATTGGGGCTGGATGCCATGCTCGAGGCAGTAGAGCTCTCTTGCCAAACCTTCAGGCCTTCAATACCAGCTGCAGAACCGGCCGTGCTGCTTTCAAACTCTTCTCCCGTGCCACCGCAACAGAGCAGCCGGACGCGCTTTTTTCGATCTCTCCCTCTGCGCTGCTGCAGACAAGCATGTCATGCCACCCTTCCAAGCTCTCCCTCCGGCCTCTTGTTGATGAAGTAGCCTCCACCCAAAATTGGATGCGTCTAGTGAGCAGCCGGCTGCTCGCTAGCGCTCCTGGGCAGCCGGGCTTATTAGAAAAGTTTATGTCCCACATCCTGATTAGAAAAGTTTCTGTCTAAGATAAAAGAAATAGAACGCGCTTCTTTTTCCCCTTCAGGCCTTCAGGTACTCCTTCATCACGTGCTCTGCATTATTTAGGGCTGAAATTCAAGCCGAGTCGAGCCAGTTCGGCTCGACTCGCTAGAGCTCGTTTCCTTAACGAGCTAGCTCGACTCGACTCGTTATTATAACGAGCTCAAATTCAAGATTGGCTGGACTCGCTAGAGCTCGTTTCCTTAACGAGCTAGCTCGACTCGACTCGTTATTATAACGAGCTCAAATCCAAGATTGGCGCGACTCGTATAACTCGCGAGTTGATTCGTTTAGCTTGTTAAGGTTGTTAAAGATATGAACATAAAACCCTCAAATATTATAAAAATAATTATGTATATATTAAACATATATATCTCTAACAATAGTAATTTCCTTGTAACGCATGAGTCTCCTAGGTGGTTGGGCCTTCAACTGCTAGGCCTTGTGTTGTGCGCCTAGGACATAGGGTGTTGAGTGGCTGATCTTTTTTTGTATTGAGAGTGGCTGATCTTTTGTACCGAGCCTAACGAGTTACACGAGTACTCGTGAGATTGGCTCGTTTAACTTGGTCTATAAACGATCTTAAACTAAAGCTTGGCTCGACTCGTTATTCTTCGAGTTCGAGTCGAGTCGAGCCGAGTCACGAGCTACTCGTTTAGCTCACGAGCTTCGAGCTTTTTTCCAGCCCTAGCATTATTAAACCAAAGAAGCAATTAATTGCATTTCTAAAATTTCAAAAGGCTATAACTTCCAAACCAGACATTGGAATTAAGATTAGTTTTCACCGTTGGAACTCTCACGATGAGAACTTTAAAACTAGACCCCATTTATATATGTTTCGATGAACATTTTTTACTGCCAACTTTTGGTACTACATGATGCAATTTTTGTACTATGGGATGCAACTTTTTCAAAACCAACTTTGATGACAACCAAAAACAGCGTGCGGCTAGCCAGAAAAGGAAAATTTTGTCCTCCGGTTCCAAAAACAGCATGCTTTCGACCCACAAAACCACTAAACAGAAACCCAAGGTCTAGTCGCTATCACGTGACCCCACTACCCCTCCGGAAGCCTCCCGCGCCTCCCTCGCCCACACTTCCTCCTCCACGGCATCTCCTTCTTCTTCTCCATCAAAGAGAGGGGATCCCATCCTGGATCCAAAAACCAACAGAGCTGCCATAGCAAACCAAACAAGGTGTTTTTTTTGGCAAGAACTGAAGTAGTAACAAGAGGGAGGAGAGAGGCGTACCAGACAACATCAATCAAGTTAAGTTCTCTTCTGGCTCCAGATCCTCCCTTCTTCACTCTCCCTTCCCCTTTGCCTCTGGATCTGCCACCGGTCTTCTCCATAATTGGAGGGAGTAGCAACAGTAATCTGATGTCTATGTAATTAAACACCACTCTGTGCAAGACTCGGTAGCAAAACCAACTTCTGTCTAGATGTGTGCAAATAGACACAAGGGAGTAGTTTTGCAAAAAAAAAGTGCAACAAATAACCCAGCTTAGAAACATGGAGTGGATGTACTGTTTGTGCAAAAGGAGTACATATTTGTGCAACTAAATCATGGATCCAAGCCAACTTTTCCTATAATGTGTGCAACCAATAGCCAAAACTATAAAAGAGTAAATAATAGGTGCACATTAAGCATTAATCCAAGGACAACTTTCCTGCAAAATGGGTGTACTGTTTGTGCAAAAATAAGCTCATATTTGTGCAACTAAGCCATTGGTCCAAAACCAACTTTCATGCAACATGTGTTCCAAAAATACATCCAAGACTAGAAAGATGGACTAGGTGTACTATTTCTGCAATAAGAACATATTTGTGCAACTAAGCAAGGGTCCAAGCCAACCTTTTTACGCAAATGTGTGCAACAAAACAACCCAGACTGGAGTCCATCTGTTCTAGTCTTTTGGCTGTTGGTTGCACACATTGCATGAAAAGTTGGTTTTGCATCCACGTTTAGTTGGCACAAATATGGGCTTCTATTTGCACAGACATTACATTCAGTCTATATTTTCATGCAAAAATGTGTGCAACCAACACACAAACTAGTGTAAACTAAAAAATACTGAATTTGCTGTCTGCATATAATTGTGCAGCTAAACTTGTATCCAAAGCCAACTTTTGCTGTAAATGTGTGCATCAAAGAAACCAGACTAGAAAAAGCACAAGAACAGTATTAAAAATGGGCGTAAAAATAGTCCTGTCTCACACAAATTTCAATAGGGGGAATGTGTTCTATAGGATGTTCTATATACTAAAGGTGAAACAGAAAAGAAGATGAAATTCTATTTCCTGTCATCAGAAAAGGTGCCAAAGGTGATTATGACGTGATCACCTAAGGTTTCGCAAAACAAAAGGTGCCAAAGGTGATTAGTTAACACTGCATATAAAAAATTTGTTGTTCTTCAGAAAAACTGGATAAAAAAGGTTGACGATGCCAACTTGATATTATGTTAGTTGTGCAACTACAAAATGCAGAGGATGCCAACTAAAATAGTTACTCTTGTGCAAGTAGAAAGGCTGAGGATGTTAATTAGTTAGATGCTATTGTGTAACTAGAAAATGCTCAGGATGCCAACTAATTAAATAGTCCTGTGCAACTAGAAAGGTTGAGGGTGCCAAGTCATTAGATACTCTTGGGAAACCCTCAAAAATTTGAAGATGAGACTAAAAAATAGTTACTCTTGTGCAACTAGAAAGGCTGAGGATGTCAATTAGTTGGATACTATTTGTGCAAGTAGAAAGGTTGAAGATGCCAACTAATTGAATACTTTTGCGCAACTACAAATCTTAAGGATGCCAATTAATTAGATACCCTTGGGAAAACAAATATTCAGCACTTGCATGACCAATCAAAAAATTGCACATTCAGGTTCCAGGCTTCTAGAAGAAAATGCTGAGGGTGTCAATGCAGCTACAAAAAGACTGAGGATGTCAACTAGTTGGATGGTATTGTGCCACTAGAAATGCTGAGGATGCCAACTAATCAGGTACTCTTGTGCAACTAGAAAAGCCTGAGGAGGCAAGCTCATCCCGCTTAGCAGCCCATTTTAAGTCTCGCCAAGAGGTCCTATTTGGAGAACCCTACAATGAACAAAAAAGGTTGAACTACTGAGATGGTAAAAGAAAAGAGCATTAATAAATGGTCATAGGATAAAAGAAAAATAAAATATGAACCTCTGTTTCACTACCAGGCACATCTCCTTCACCAACCATTTTGTCTCTGCAAAACAGAAAAAAACAAACATAGTAGTCAAAATTAACAAAATTGCACAGGGGGAGACAAAATAGGAGGTGTGGTAGGCTACATTTACATATGAAGTTGGCAACTTAAATTAACAAGTTGCACATGGGCAGAAAAAATGAAAAAAAATGGCTACTCTTAATGTGAAGTTGGCAACTCAAGATAACAAGTTGCACAGGAATTAAAAAGAAAGTTGCACATGAATTCCTACCTGGGTGAGCGAAAAAATTGCCACCCATAAAAAATTATACTACTTGGTTGGGAAGTCAATCAAAACAACTTGAATAACGAGACCTTCCTAGTTGCAAAACAAATTGGCTACAGAGTGCCTTTGTATCACTGTGTGGTCCAGACGGATCACATTGTTTGCATCCACATTGTGCAACTAAAAAAATAGCAGCCTCAGAAAGACTACCCTGGTTGATTAAAATAAAAGTTGCACATGATTTGCTGCCTAGTTGTACACAAAAACTGCCACCCTAAAACAGAAAAATCCATCAAAAACAAAAACTTAGGTTGGCTATTTTTAACATGAAGTTGGCGAGTTCAATATAAGAGGTTGCACAAGGGAAGCTGCCCCGGTTGCACAAATGGCTAAAAAACTTTCACATTAAATCCGTGAAAACTTGTACACAACTAACCCTAAGGCCCTTAACTATGCTGCCGTGTTTATGCAACTTCGACAACTGTCTAGCAGTCATTGTGCAACTTTGACTGCTCCCTTGATCGGCTGCGTATATATGGGTGTGCACTATTGCTTGTTCGCTCCTAAATCAAATCATAGATTGTTGTTTGATATCAAGTACCTAGAACTCGTATGCTACTATGCTATTCTACTCGAATATGACCAGAAGCTAGCAATCAATTAACAAGCTATGGGCTATAAAGCTAGAAGTATCACATATGCGCATTTTTCCTAATCCCAAGCCAATGCGAGTGTATTTAGCTTCAGGATTACATCACCTACGGAGATGGAGATTATAGAAAGGAGAGATTGGAGGAGGCCGGAGTGCGTACGGGCTTCGATTTGGTCAGCGAAGAACTCCATTTCCTAGCCCCTATTGTCTTCGTATTGCTGCATCGAGGACGAGCTCCCTTCCCCTGCTTCCTTCTCCTCCGGCTGCTTCAGCTAGATCGAAGCCCCTGCTTCCTCCTCCCCCAGCTGCTGCAGCCACGCCCAGACCTCACGGCGGCCCCTGAACCCTTACCCCTCCTCCATAGGTGGTGCACAAGCTCCAGATCGCGTCCGATTTGAGGGGCGCGAGGGGCGGCGGCGCAGGGCTTGCCGACGTCGTGAAGGCGTCCGAGCAGCCGGAGCTCCACATGAAGACGTTGGACGAGCGGATCCAGCACGGAGCTCCTCAGATCCGTCCGGGATCACAAACGGCGGCGCAGCTGTCCAGCAGAAAAATAGCCAACCACTGCAGCTCGAACCGTGCCGGGGCGGAGATGTCATCGCCGTGACTATCCGACAACACCGTGGTTGTGGTTGAGGCTGTTGTGACGGAGGTAGAGATTGGATTCGTGGAGGATGGGATTTTGGGAGCGGTGGCAGTGGAATGGTGTGGGGATGGGAAGAAAACGAGAGGGACAGACGAAACCGACAAAAAAGCACCTGGGTCTCATGGGCGCACGATTTGCACCGAACGAGCGGTCGAGGCGCGGCCGCTCGGTTCGATGAATAGTGCGCGTGCACTTTTAAGATTTTAAGTTAGTTTTAAAACCGAAGAACGATGTGGCAAATCATGTTTTACCCTCTAATGCATTTCTAATGGTGTAGCTAGGTAGTGGATCATGCTCAACCAATCAACTGCTACCAACTCATGAATTTAATCTTCTCAGATACAACCTAATATTCCTGTCTATTCTCATAATTTCCATAATATGTGCTTATTTTGTTTTACTTTAATAGGCTGCTAAATACAAAAATAACATTTCAATAAAATCTAAAATAATTCCATTTGCACAAAGTAGGAATAATTCAAGGACTTCCAAAAATTCAAATACTTAAGGAATCAAACAATAAAATACTAATCAAAGGCGTAAAAATATCAAAGACATTAAACTGTTGGGAGAGTATAATACCAATCTGGATTAGAGCACTCACACTCCCATAAAAAACATTTAATTTGCAAAAATAGTCGTTCATCTCAACAAAAGTGAAAATTTTGCTTCCTCCCAACTCCCCTCTCAATTCCCTTTTTTGTTGGCGTGGTGCACTTTCCTCTCCCAACCTCCACCTCCTCCTACAATACTTCTCCGTCGCCTTTCGACAAAAAAAAACACTTCTTCCCCACTGGCACGTCCAGCAAGCTACGTCGCCACTGCCTTATCGACCCATCCTCTCCCCGTCGTCGGAGACACCACACACTATCACCACCGAACAAAAGTCGTCACTGCTGCAATGTCCCATGGCTTTTCCCTATCTACAATGCCGTCGTTGGAACCATCTAGGGTGCCGGTGCTACCATCCTCGCGAGCTCTGAGCCGTGCTCCTTGGCCTGCTCTAGCTGGCAAACTACCCGAGCCATGGGCTCGAGCTCTTTCATGATAGAGAATGGACTCCCCACATTCCCGCTTTTCCTTATGTTAGCCACCACTCATCCGAAGGAGGGAGCGGCATGAGAATGAATACGATGGCTACCGTTGCAATAATGGCGATGGCAATATCAAATATCAAGCTTGATGCTTCTCGGTCGATGGCGAGGTGCCTGTGATGACTTCATCAATCTTGATGCTCCTCAACTTCAATCGCATTTTATAATAGGGCTTGTATGAATATGTGTATGTTTTTGTTTTGATATGTGTTCCATGTTGTAATCGGTGTTTCTACTTTCTAGATAGGCCCACAGACATCTTGTGCCGGAATTCAGACCAACTAAACATAAAGCCTTATATAATGGCCACCCACCACCATCCACCTCCGCAGTGACGCACCACCCTCCGCTTCACTTCACTCGCCACTACCAAATCCTCAATCACTCGCCGGCTCATCTGCAGTCAACCATGGCCGGACACATGCAGATGTCATTCACCAACATGGATCCCATGACGGAGGTCGATTTGTGGCGCAGGGGCTTGGACCTGCACTAGGTGGACCGATCCACAGAGCAGCTACTCACCTACATCTAAAATGAGTTCATCCCCGCCCTGCTTGTCTCTGACCCCGGCGGCAGACATCCCATGTACTAGGTTGCTCTCATGTCCTTGAAAGCAAGTGCAGATGGTGGGTGCACAATGCTACGTCTTGAGCTTGCCTTGGTTCTCCTTGAAGATGAAAGGGTGATGCATCAATAGTAGCGTAAGTATTTTTCTCAGTTTTTAAGAACCAAGGTATCAATCTAGTAGGAGGCTCCTCAAAAGTCCCACGCACGTACACACACAAACAAAGAACTCGCAACCAACGCAATAAAGAGGTTGTCAATCCCTTCACGGCCACTTGCGAAAGTGAGATCTGATAGATATAGTATGATAAGATAAATATATTTTTGGTATTTTATAATATAGATTGGAAAAGTAAAGATGCAAATAAAAGTAGATTAAAAGCTTATATGATAAAAGATAGACCCGGGCGCCATAGATTTCACTAGTGGCTTCTCTCAAGATAGCATAAGTATTATGGTGGGTAAACAAATTACTGTCGGGTAATTGATAGAAAATCAAATAATTATGAGATTATCTAGGCATGATCATGTATATAGGCATCACGTCTGTGACAAGTAGACCGACTCCTGCCTGCATCTACTACTATTACTCCACACATCGACCGCTATCCAGCATGCATCTAGAGTATAAAGTTCATAAAGAACAGAGTAACACATTAAGAAAGATGACATGATGTAGAGGGATAAACTCATTCAATATGATATAACCCCCATTTTTTTATCCTCGATGGCAACAATACAATACGTGCCTTGCTGCCCCTGCTGTCACTGGGAAAGGACACCGCAAGATTGAACCCAAAGCTAAGCACTTCTCTCATTGCAAGAAAGATCAATCTAGTAGGCCAAACCAAACTGATAATTCGAAGAGACTTGCAAAGATAACTTAATCACACATAAAAGAATTCAGAGGAGATCCAAATATTTCTCATAGATAAACTTGATCATAAAGCGACAATTCATCGGATCTCGACAATCACACTGCAAAAAGAGTTACATCAAATAGATCTCCAAGAAGATCGAGGAGAACATGGTATTGAGATCCAAAAAGAGAGAAGAAGTCATGTAGCTAATAACTATGGACACGAAGGTCTGTGGTAAACTACTCACAACTCATCGGAAGGGCTATGGTGTTGATGTAGAAGCCCTCCATGGTCGATTCCCCCTCTGGCGGAGCGCCGACGAAGGCTCCAAGATGGGATCTCGCGTATACAGAAGGTTACGGTGGTGGAAATAGTTTTTCCTGGTCGCCTCTGATGTTCTCGGGGTACGTGGGTATATATAGGAGGAAGAAGTAGGTCGGTGGACGCCCGAGCTGCCCACGAGATAGGGGGGCGCGCCCAGTAGGGGGGGGGGGGGCGCCCTCCAACCTCGTGGCCGCCTCGACTGCTTCTTCACTTGCACTCCAAGTCCTCTGGATCACGTTCGTTCCAAAAATCACGCTCCCGAATGTTTCATTCCGTTCAGACTCCATTTTATATTCCTTTTCTTCGAAATACCGAAATAGGCAAAAAAACAGCAATACGGGTTAGGCCTCTGGTTAGTAGGTTAGTCCTAAAAATGATATAATATGTAAAGTAAAGCCCATAAACATCCAAAACAGATAATATATTAGCATGAAACAATAAAAAATTATAGATACGTTGGAGACGCATCGAGCATCCCCAAGCTTAATTCATGCTCGTCCTCGAGTAGGTAAATGATAAAAACAGATTTTTTATGTAGAATGCTATCTAGCATAATTCTTAATGTAATTTTTCTTTATTGTGGCATGAATGTTCAGATCCAAATGATTCAAAAATAAAAGTTCATATTGACATAAGAAATAGTAATACTTCAAGCATACTAATCAAAGCAATCATGTCTTCTCAAAATAACATGGCTAAAGAAAGTTCATCCCTACAAAATCATATAGCTAGGCTATGTTTCATCACACAAAATAATCCCATCAAGAACAACCCTGGTTTCAGCCAAGCAATTGGTTCATACTTTTTAACGCGCTTCAGCCTTTTTCAACTCTCACGCAATACATGAGCATGAGCCATGGATATAGCACTATGGGTGGAATAGAATATGATGATGGAGGTTGCGTGGAGAAGACAAAAAAGAAGAAAGTCTCACATTGACGAGGATAATTAACGGGCTATGGAGATGCCCATCAATTGATGTCAACATGAGGAGTAGGGATTGCCATGCAACGGATGCACTAGAGCTATAAATGTATGAAAGCTCAACAAAAGAAACTAAGTGGGTGTGCATCCAACTTGCTTGCTCACGAAGACCTAGGGCATTTGAGGAAGCCAATTGTAGGAATATACAAGCCAAGTTCTATAATGAAAAATTCCCACTAGTATATGAAAGTGACAACATATGAGACTCTCTATAAGAAGAACATGGTGCTACTTTGAAGCACAAGTGTGGAAAAAGAGATGGTAACATTGCCTCCTTTTTATTTTATTTTTTTCCTTTTTCTTTTTTTTCTTTGGGCCTTCCTTTTTTTGGCCTTTCTTTTTTTCATTTTTTTCATTGGCCTTTCTTTTTTTTGGCCTTTCTTTTTATTTATTTATTTAGGGAAAATGCTCTAATAATGATGATCATCACACTTTTATTGATTTACAACTCATGAATTACAACTCAAAACTAGAACAAGATATGACTATATATGAGTGCCTCCGGCGGTGTACCGGGATGGGCAACGAAGCAAGAGTGACATGTATGAAAATTTATGCATGGTGGCTTTCCACAAATACAATGTTAACTACATGATCATGCAAGGCAATATGACAATGATGATGCGTGTCATGATGATGAACGGAACGGTGTAAATTTGCATGGCAATATATCTCGGAATGGCTATGGAAATGCCATAATAGGTAGGTATGGTGGATGTTTTGAGGAAGATAAAAGGAGGTTTATGTGTGATAGAGCGTATCGTATCACGGGGTTTGGATGCACCGGCAAAGTTTGCACCAACTCTCAAGGTGAGAAAGGGCAATGCACGGTACCGAAGAGGCTAGCAATGATGGAAAGGTAAAAGTGCGTATAATCCATGGACTCAACATTAGTCATAAAGAACTCATATACTTATTGCAAAAGTTTTATTAGCCCTTGAAGAAAAGTACTACTACGCATGCTCCTAGGGGGGAGGTTGGTAGGAGTTAACCATCGCGCGCCCCCGACCTTCACTCAAGGGAAGGCAATCAAAAGAGCACCCTATGCAATAAATTTGTTACACAACTTTTACCATACGTGCATGCTACGGGACTTGACAACTTCAACACAAGCATTCTTTAAATTCATAATCACCCAACTAGCAAGACTTTAAAATCACTACCTCCATATCTCAAAACAATTATCAAGTATCAAATTGATCATAGCATCCAATTCACTTCCTATGATAGTTTTATTATACCCAACTTGGATGCCTACCATTATAGGACCAATTTTATATATAACCATAGCAAATACCATGCTGTTCTAAGAGACTCTCAAAATAATATAAGTGAAGCATGAGATACTAGCAATTTCTACAAAATTAAGCCACCGTCGTGCTCTAAAAGATATAAGTGAAGCACTAGAGCAAAAACTATCTAGCTCAAAAGATATAAGTGAAGCACATAGAGTATTCTAATAAATTCTAATCAAGTGGGCTTCTCCCAAAAGGTGTGTACAGCAAGGATGATTGTGCTAAACTAAAAAGCAAAGACTAATATCATATAAGACGCTCCAAGCAAAACACATATCATGTGGCGATAAATATATAGCTCCAAGTAAAGTTACCAATGAACGAAGACGAAAGAGGGGATGCCTTCCGGGGGCATCCCCAAGCTTAGGCTTTTGGCTATTCTTGAATATCTTGGGATGCCATGGGCATCCACAAGCTTAGTCTCTTGCCACTCCTTATTCCATAGTCCATCAAATCTTTACCCAAAACTTTAAAACTTCACAACACAAAACTCAACAGGAAATCTCATAAGCTCCGTTAGTGAAAGAAAGCAAAACCACCACATAAGGTACTGTAATGAACTTATTCTTTATTTATATTGGTATTAAGCCTACTATATTTCAAGTTCTCTATGGTTCATACCACTTAATACTAGCCATAGATGCATCAAAATAAGCAAACAACACACGAAAAACAGAATCTGTCAAAAACAGAACAGTCTGTAGCAATCTGTAACCCTCGAATACTTAAGGAACCCTAAAAATCCTACCAAAATAGGAAGTCCTGGACAATTTGTCTATTCATCTATAGCAAAAAGAATCAATGCAAAATCACGTCTCTGTGAATTAACAAAACTAATTTTATGCGTGCAAAGTTTCTGTTTTTCAGCAGAATCAAATTAACTATCACCATAGGTTATCCTATAGGTTCTACTTGGCACAAACACTAATTAAAACATAAAAACATATCTAAACAGAAGGTAGATGAAAAATTTATTACTAAACAGGAACAAAAACAAAAAACAAAAATAAAATTGGGTTGCCTCCCAACTAGCGCTATCGTTTAACGCCCCTAGCTAGGCATAAAAGCGAGGATAGATCTAAGTAGTGCCATCTTTGGCACTCAATTCATCAGGTAATTTAATTTTCTTTCTTTGGAAAGTGCTCCATGCCTTTCCTTAATGGAAATTGGAATCTAATATTCCCTTCCTTCATATCAATAATCGCGCCAATCATTCCAAGGAAAGGTCTACCAAGAATAATAGGGCAAGAAAAATTGCAATCTATATCAAGAACGATGAAATCTACGGGCACCAAATTTCTATTTGCAACAATGAGAACATCATTGATCCTTCCCATTGCCTTTTTAATGGTGAAATCTGCAAGGTGAAAATTTAAAGAGCAATCATCAAGATCATGGAAACCTAGAATATCACATAAAGTTTTCGAAATCGTGGAAACAATAGCACCCAAATCACACAAAGCATAACACTCATGATCTTTAATTTTAATCTTTATAGTAGGTTCCCACTCATCGTTAAGTTTTCTAGGTATAGAAACTTCCAAATTAAGTTTTTCATCAAAAGATTGCATCAAGGCATCAACAATATGTTCGGTAAAAACTTTATTTTGACTATAAGCATGAGGAGAATTCACAACGGATTGCAACAAGGAAATAAAACCTTCTAAAGAAAAATTATCATAATTAAATTCCTTGAAATCCAAGATAGTGGGTTTAATGCTATTTAAAGTCTTGACCTCTCCAATCCCACTTTTACCAAATTTAGCATCAAGATCTAGAAACTCCAAATCATTGGGACGCCTTTTAACTAAAGTTGACTCATCTCCAGTCCCATCATTATTAAGATTCATCTTGCAAAACAAAGATCTAATAGGGGACACATCAATAACTTTAAGATCTTCATCATTATTTTCACCTAACTTTTCTGGTTTGGCAGCCATCTTATTGACTAAGGTAGCTTGCTTATCAGAAATTTGGGCTATAGAATTTTCAAGCCGAGTAATTTGGGAGTTCAAACCATAAAATTCCTTAGACATATCATCAAGCCCTTTGTTCATAAACCCCAATTTTTTTTTTGTTCTTTAAGCTCTTTTCTGAAGAAATGATTATGCCCAAATTGTAAAGTCATAAAACTTCTAACGTTTGATTCAATCTCTTCCAACCTTCTAAGATGAAGGTCGGTATTCTTAGGCAAAGACATAAGGGCAAGCAAGCACACAAAAGGCAAGCGAAAGAGAGAGAATAAGATTGTGAAAGAGAGGGAGAATAAAATGGCAAGGGTGAAGTAGGGGAGAGGAAAACGAGAGGCAAATGACAAATAATGTAAATGCGAGGGAGATGAGTTTGTGATGGGTACTTGGTATGTCTTGACTTGAGCGAAGACCTCCCCGGCAACGGCGCCAGAAACCGTTCTTGCCACGTCTTGAGCTTGCGTTGGTTTTCCTTGAAGAGGAAAGAGTGATGCAGCAATAGTAGCGTAAGTATTTCCCTTAGTTTTTGAGAACCAAGGTATCAATTCAGTAGGAGGCTCCTCAAAAGTCCCACGCACCTACGCAAACAAACAAAGAACTCGCAACCAACGCAATATAGGGGTTGTCAATCCCTTCACGGCCACTTGCGAAAGTGAGAGCTGATAGAGATAGTATGATAAGATAAATATATATTTGGTATTTTATGATATAGATAGGAAAAGTAAAGATGCAAATAAAAGTAGATTAAAAGCTTATATGGTAAAAGATAGACCCGGGCGCCATAGATTTCACTAGTGGCTTCTCTCAAGATAGCATAAGTATTACGGTGGGTGAACAAATTACTGTCGAGCAATTGATAGAAAAGCGAATAATTATGAGATTATCTAGGCATGATCATGTATATAGGCATCACGTCCGTGACAAGTAGACCGACCCCTGCCTGCATCTACTACTATTACTCCACACATCGACCGCTATCCAGCATGCATCTAGAGTATTTAGTTCATAAAGAACAGAGTAACACATTAAGAAAGATGACATGATGTAGAGGGATAAACTCATGCAATATGATATAAACCCCATCTTTTTATCCTCGATGGCAACAATACAGTACATGCCTTGCTGCCCTTGCTGTCACTGGGAAAGGACACCGCAAGATTGACCCAAAGCTAAGCACTTCTCCCATTGCAAGAAAGATGAATCTAGTAGGCCAAACCAAACTGATAATTCGAAGAGACTTGCAAAGATAACTTAATCACACATAAAAGAATTCAGAGGAGATTCAAATATTTCTCATAGATAAACTTAATCATAAACCCACAATTCATCGGATCTCGACAAACACACCACAAAAAGAGTTACATCGAATAGATCTCCAAGAAGATCGAGGAGAACATGGTATTGAGATCCAAAAAGAGAGAAGAAGCCATCTAGCTAATAACTATGTACCGAAGGTCTGTGGTAAACTACTCACAACTCATAGGAAGGGCAATGGTGTTGATGTAGAAGCCCTTCGTGGCCGATCCCCCCCCCCCCCCCCCCCCCCCGACGGAGCACCGACGAAGGCTCCAAGATGGGATCTTGCGGATACAGAAGGTTACGGTGGTGGAAATAGTTTGTCGTGGTCGCCTCTGATATTCTCGGGGTATGTGGGTATATATAGGAGGAAGAAGTAGGTCGGTGAACGCCCGAGGGGCCCACGAGATAGGGGGCACGCCCAGTAGGGGGGGGGCGCCCTCCACCCTCGTGGCCGCCTCGACTGCTACTTGACTTGCACTCACAGTCCTCTGGATCACGTTCGTTCCAAAAATCACGCTCCCGAAGGTTTCATTTCGTTTGGACTCCGTTTGATATTCCTTTTCTTTGAAATACTGAAATAGGCAAAAAAAACAGCAATACGGGCTGGGCCTCCGGTTAGTAGGTTAGTCCCAAAAATGATATAAATGTGTAAAGTAAAGCCCATGAACATCCAAAACGGGTAGTATAATAGCATGGAACAATCAAAAATTATAAATACGTTGGAGATGTATCACACAACATCCCAATGTTCTTTAAACAGATGGCCCAAATGACCACAAACAACAGGCCAATCAGGCATACGCCCGTTCCTAACAAGAAAGATTTGCTTCTTGTTATCTTTGATCATCGTAACAATATTTTTCAGTGGTCTGCAAATGTTTACCTTGACTTTAACTCTATATAAAATTCCGTGAGAAGTCATGGAACTGAGGCTCTGCACACACAAACTCTCCAACCTTGGTTGCCAATGATTTCAAAGGATGCACATGCCCATCAGGTAGATCATGGATTTGAACCCACATCTCTAGTGTATTCGTTGATGATGGCTTGAAAAACCATCATAAGGGGCAATGATCACCACACCGTCATGGAAGTTCCAAGGGCCATATTCCATGACTCTCTCCCACTCAACGAAACAGAAATCCGGAGCCTATATAAATTATCATCTAAGGGACGGATCTTCACTTATTTGTATAGATCCCAGGAAGCTATCATATTTTTGAAAAACTAGTACCAACTCTAAGTCTTATCTGTATGAACTCTGACGATGACCATCCAGAGGGTATCCTTCGTCGGCGACACCTCCTGTTCGAGGACCACATCATCGCGGTCCTCTTCATGAAGCCCTAGCTCCTTCATCATGGTTTCCACACCATCTAGAGTAGTTCCATATCCCGACGCGCCACTTGCCATCATGCTCCAACCCGAGGTTGAGATCGGCGGGCCGAGAAAACATAAACCCCATATCACAATGAAAAACCTAAGGCAGACGCGGCGTCGATCCAGGGATCACCCCTTGATAGGTCTGAGCCTAGAACTCGAGGGATGGCCGGGATCGGGGAATGAAACTCAACATCGGCTAGAGCACCGCTGAGAGATGGGTAGAACCCTAGCTAGAGGAAAAAATGTAAGAGCAGTAAATAAATAGACACAAAGAGGAAAAGAAAAAGAAAATATCCACACAAATCTTGATGTAAAATCAATAACATAGGACTTAGATGTGCAATACTTATGGCACATCTAGAGGTGCTTTAGTGAAACTGAACTAAATAACAAGAGCGATAAATAGTAAGTAGCTGACTCATGGTAGGCCCGCAGACAAGGTGGCTGCGTAGGAATTTGGACCAACTAAAATCTAAAAACTATAAAATGGGAATCACTCTGCTTCACTTCAGTCACCACTCCCAGATCCCCAACCCTAAATGGTTAGGGATGAGCACGCCCGCCGCCGCCCGAAATGGCGCCATTCACCAACGCCGACCCCGCGACGGAGGCCGATCCACGGAGCAGCTACTCACCTACATCTGCGCCGAGCTCATCCCTAACCTGCCCGCCTGCGACACCGCTGACGCGCCCATCATCCTCACCTCCGCCCACCTCCGCCCCAAAGGTCAAAACTTTCCCCTCACGCCCACCGACTCGCCGGCCATCATCACCGCCATATCCAATACCCTAGAGGCGCACTCGGGGCCACCCCCTACTTCCATCTCACCAGCAGCCACATGAGCGCGTACCAGCCCCAGCTCGCACGCTGGCTCCAGCTCCTCACCGCCAAGGGCGTCCAGGAGCTGGTCCTTGTGAACCACCCGTGGCCGCTCGACGTGCCCCTCCCGTCCGTGCTCTTCACCGTCACCACCCTCACCCACCTCTACATCGGCCTCTGGAAGTTCTCGGACGTGGACAGTGTTGAGTATATGTATTTAGCACATGTATTCCTTGTACTCCAAGTCTTCCTCCTTGTGTACAGTTATAAGGATATGACTTCCCCTTGTAGTACTATATATACATGTGCATATGCATCCAATGAATATTGAGAGTTGCATCCTATTCCTCTACAGCCAGGTTGCCCGCCGCAAATCCCCATCTCCGTGAACTCGACATCTGCAACGTCGTCATGGAGGAAGGGGACATCGACTTCGTCGTCGCCCAGAGCCCCGTCCTGGAGAACCTCAACTTAGGGTGGACACGGTCCGGGCCGGTCCGGTCCCTGACCGAGCCGTCGCTTGGACCGGCCGTCGGTGGTACGGACCGGACCGGACCGAGCAGCGTCGCGGTCCTGTTTTCAGGGACGGACCGTCAGCGACGAAGCCCGAGCCGGACCGGGCGGCTCATTTGGACCGGCCGGCGGTCACTGCAGAGCATGCACCGGAGCACAGCGACGCATGGAGGGCACTGGAGGTAGTGGGGCTCGTCGTGGAGGTGTCCGGCGACTTTGGGAGGCTAGGAGGGAGCTTAGGAATACAGGAGGGAGGCCGGGGCATGGTAGCGACGAAGAACCTGACACGATGGCCGATGCATGACGGCCGGTGTACAACGGCGGTGTAGCGCCTCCCGCTTCATGTTCTACCTGCCAGGTGATAGATCCGAGCACAGTGCATCCATTAGACATGTTTGCCAGTGTCAGGGAGGCTGGTGGCCGCGCGGATGAGCGACGACGGCACTGACCAGCGCACGAACGACGACAGCAGTCGTAGCTCCGGCCACGCGCCCGCCACACACCTGCCATGACCACGACACCCCCCCGCCATGCCCCTGCCACGCCCTTGGCACGCCCCCCCCCCCCCCCCCATGCCGCCGGCTTCGAACGCTCCTGTTCGTTGGTCTGCTCAGTTGGACCAAGCTTTAACCAGACCGGACCGAGGGATTTTCGGTCCCGTTTGCGGGGACCGGACCGGCTGAATTTTATGCCGGGCCAGGACCGAGCCTGCCCGGACCGAGCGGGCCACGAGCCGGTCCTAAATACAGCTCGTTCCGTCCACCGTGACCCTCAACATCCATGGAGGCAACAAGGGGCTGCGTCTTCGCCTCGTGAGCCACAGCCTCCACTTGGGTCCAAATCTGCGGCTCTATTCTGGAGGGTATCGCGGTGGTGAAGGCTCCTCGCCTAGAGCGGTTCATCCTGGAGGGTTTTCGGAGCAATCTTGGTGGTTTGTCCACCATGGTGAGGATTGGCGATGCTCCCACACTGCATGCATTAGGAATCTTGGAGCCAGGGAGCACCATCCTAGAGACCTGAGACACCATCTTCATGGTCTGTACATACGTCTCCTGTCTGCAGTCTCTGACAGTTTGTTTCGTTAGCGAAACGTTCAGCTGATCGATGGAGATCCATCACTAAATGTTAGTTTTTGTTTGTTTGTTAATTTGGGTTCATTCCTGCATGCCTGGATGAAGGTGAGCTCAAGCACCATGGCCACTAGCATCAAGATCCTGAGTGTGAATGCGCGTTTCGGAAACCACAACTATGCCAAGATGGTTCTCTCCTTCCTTGTCTGCTTTCCCAATTTGAAGGCACTGAACATGACGGTAATTTTTTTCCATTTCATGTTTTGCTTACCTTCATACCGAATTCCACTATGTCTTCTTATGTGTACAATGTTTGTAGCAGCAGATTTGGTTCACTGTAGATGGTGTGTTTTCAGCTTACGATTGATTAATTGCAGATAATGTACAACGCAGTTGTCCTGATGTCGATTGCTTTGCTTCTTAACCTCTTGTTAATTGATATAACGTCTCTCACCGTGGTCATATATCGTACTACTTGGCAATATTCGTGATGTTGATGTTGTAAGTGTCTTGTAGTGCTCGTTCCAGACTTACGGAATTTACACATGACAAACAACACATTGCTAACTACAGTTTTTTGCATTGTGTGTATCAGCATTATATACTCAACATGATCATTGAAGCTGAATTGTGAGTGATTTAAGTGTTTTTTTTCTTGCAGTCTGAAAAATGTGATTATGAAGCTGGCACCGCCAGGCTGAACCTCAACTTTTGGAAGCTGGCCAAGCCCACTGAATGCATCAAGTCGTGGATCAAGGTGTCCTCTTACAGAGAATTCCGATGGGAGCTCGGGGAGGTTGCCTTCCTCAAGTTCTTCTTCTAGAGCGCGAGGGCACTGAGGACTGCGTCCATCTCCATGGCTAACCCGAGCTTCACGTCATTCTAAATTGGAGAAAGCTTCTAACAAGATGGCCAGTAGATCCTGCCAAATGGTGCTTCTCGGGAGCATAGGTCCTGAAGGAGGCAAGCCCTGGAGCTTCAAGAAAGGAACTGATTACTCCTTTCAGGACCCTTTCACAATGGTGGAGGTTTCCAACTTATCTTAATATCTGTGGAGCAGTGGAGGTTGTTTTGGTATCTGCTTCCTTTGGCACCTGACTTTGTGGTATTACATTGCAGACTTTGTGTTAAATTCATGGTCCGATGTTTGGCGGGAGTCAGAAATACTATGGACTAATGATAGCTTGCTTGCCGGTTTATCTGTGCCATCAGTTTCCCATAGTATATACTCCTTTTAGCTTTTTGATTGTGGCAGCGTGTTCTCACTGTATTTTGTGGATTATGTTGTCCTGATCGCCATGCAGATCAATTATCATCAGAACACTATGGTCTTTAGGCATGCATTGTCTAGATTATATATGTATTTGAACTTTGTGGCTAAATATCTTTGACCAATATAGCTTGAAACACCAGGAGGTGCCATTTCATTTCTGGCCTTCTCTGCATATCTGATTGAGCTTGTCAATACTATTAGACTACATTAATTCTTAAAAATATATTGTTACATGTGGCACTCTTATACCTTTTATCATTTGGTTAGAAAATTTCCTTGATTTGTAATTTTACATTCTATTGATTCTATAACCCTACACTAATAAAGCAAGGTGTGTTTCTCCAATTTTTTCATCCGTTCACCATCAAAAATATTTTTATCTATTCGAGGTAGTACTAAATTTATGTCTGTTCGTGTATTAGAAAAGAAAAACGCCAGAATTTCGTACCTGGGCCGCCTGCAATGTGGCCCATCAAAGTCAGCCCATTTATTTTCATGCCCACCTGGAAAACCCTAATAATCGCATGTGGCGTCAAATAGTTGCAGCTTCGCACTGTACTCCCACGCTGGGCTGAACCTTTTTTTTACTGTATTATGTTTCCATTTTGTTTTTCCCTTCTTTCCCTTTTTCTTTCCTTATTATTTTGCCTTTTCTCCTTTCAAATTTATTTTTCTTTCACCCCTTTCTTCAAATTCATAATTTTCAAAAATATTCATAATTTCGGAAAAAACCGATTTTTTTCGAAATGTTCAGAATTCCAAAAACTATCATGTTTTGTAGAACTTTATATCTTTGTTCTCATTCCAATATTGGTTAAATTTTAGAAAAATGTTCCATTTTTTCTTTGCGTTTTCCAAAGTTGTTCACGATTTTCCAAAAAAATGCATTTAGAAAATATTGCAAATACGAAAAAAAATTATTTTTAGGGAAATATTCGCAAATTAAAAATAATATCCGAGTTTAAATAAAAATCATTTTCTAAAATTGTTCTGAATGTTTAAAATATGTTTCGTTTCAACAACACAAATTCAATTTTTTTAATGTTTTTATAAAAGGTTCTTGTTTTCAAATAAAATTGTGAATTTCGAACATGTCAAATTTTGTTGTGTATTTCTGAAAATGTAAAGAATTTTTAAAAAATTGGGATTTTCCAAATTATTCATGTTTCCAAGAATATTCAACAATTTATATTTTTTAAAATGTTCAAAAAAACAAAAATTATTTCGAATCTGACTTTGGAGTACGTTCTTAACAGTTCGAGCTGGCCATTGGTTGATAGGACTCGTTTCTTTGAGTGGCTAGCAGCACGTAGTCGTTCTTTGAGGATATGGTTTTGATCCTTCAACACATTGTTATTTGGATTTTTGCGTGCCTTACAAACATTGGTCGTCTTGGAGCCTGCCAGTGTGTTGGGCCATACACGAACTAATGTGTGTCCCACATGCTATTTTACGCAACTAGCGGCATATAGTAGCCCCACGCAGTTGGCCCAAGAAAAAAATTGCGTCGCACGGGCAGTATTGGGCCTCAACTGCACTCCCCTACTGGGTTGTCCGCCTCTGTCCCATCAATCCTCGTCGAGGGAGCCAAAAATATTCGTCGACCCGCAAGGAATAGAACTTGCGACAGTGCATCCACATCCTCAGGCGAATGCCAACTGAGCTAGAGCGGCTTGGGTACATAAAATTGATGGTCCTCCTATTAAATATACATATAGGTTTTGTTCCGCCCGCTCATAGTTCCTGAATTTTTTTTGTTTGTAACCCGAGTGGGACAAACTGGGCCTACCCACGCATTTCTTTTTCTGTGAGACGAATGAGCAACAAAAATTTAAGCCCCGATGGAACTGGACCTTCTGTATTATGTCAATGGACAAAACCAGCTCATCTATCTTTCAATTATGATGAGAATAGTATCGCTTTGGAACTTTATAGTAAATTCCCACCAGTTTGTATATGTCCATAGATTGTCTGGTAATAAGAAGTTTATATCAAAATAAGTAAGTTATCTCGAGAATTGAGCAGAAAGAGGGACTCCATAAATTATTGCGGGTGCTAACTTGCACGTGCGAATAAAAAAGAATATGTTGGTTTGGCTCGAATAAAAATATTATGGGCACATGAGCGCTAAAACAAAGAGAATAAACCCTAATAAAGAAGGGTCATTGATATCTGGTTATGCGCTAATTATGCTGATGAAACGGGATTTATGCGCTACAATTAGTAATCTATTTGGTTACGCCATCGTGAGAGCGATCGAAGCAACCGTGCCCCAAAGGTCGTCGCATAGCTACCAAATAAGGAGGCAGACACAACCGCTGCATAGCTACCAAATGAGGTGGCAGACACAACCACATGACGGAGGCAGACCCGAAGGAAAAAAATGCACGAGTAGGATGGTTGCCGCCACACCGACTATCAAGATCTCGCGGGACAAACATGACCGCGACAAGACCACAACTCCTCGCTCTATTGCACCGTTGCGGAGATCGTTTTTTCTCTTCACATCAATTATTTGTCCCATTGCTTCTCGCAAAGAAATATCTCTCCCGTTGCAACGCATGCGCATATGTGCTAGTCTTGACATAAGCAAGGAAGAAGCGTACAGATGTGCCATGGTAATATATTTTTGATCTGAGGATCCATTACTTTGCATATGAATCCTTTGACGTCTGCTAGCTTCATATGAGTGACCTGCATGATTCTCTAAACCAAAATGAACTTATTTATTATGTTCGTATATGCTCTGCTAGGTACACGTGAGACAATCACAAATTCAGGCTTCAAAAGTCTGGATCCCACAATAGTGCTATACTGAATCAGATGATTTCATTTTTGCTCCTTCGTATCTCCAACAATTACTGATGTATCCTTGTGGATACATCCATTTGAGCGTCACTTAATATCAGATGGAGGGAGTAGTTTCTAGCAACCGCTTGATTTTACAACAAAAGTAAGTTGATTTTACGAGTAGTTTTCAGCTACCACTTGATTTATACAGATCGATTTAACAACAAGGGACTAGAACATTGAGTGTAGGCTAAGGAACTTGGGAAGATCTTTTTGACTGAAAATTGTCTTAGTTCGCCAAATTCTTGGTTGCAAAATCTGCAATATTCTTGTCAGAGCACTCTCCTTCCTGCATAGCCTCATTGGGCTCTCTCCTCCCTGCATAGCCTCTTTGGGCTCTCTCCTCCCTGCATAGCCTCTTGAGCGTTGACGCTTTTACACCCACTTACGACGCGTTTGGTAGGCTGCATCGAGCCCAACCAGGCCAGCTGGATGCAGTTTTTTTTGTGTGTGTTGGACTGTTTGGCTATATGTGAACACTGTTGGGCCTGTATCACACGGTTCTTATAGCACCGTTTTGCCTGCATCGCTTGGGAACACTCAAATCGAGGGTTTTCGGTACGTGGTTAGCAGGTATTTTCTTCTAAGAACCTCTTTAATCTCCTTCATCCCTTCTACACAACTTTGCTTCGATTCGCACCTCGATGTTCTGATTCCATTCAGGTGATCGGATTGTAGTTTTGTTCACTCTATATGTTGAATTTCGTGCACATATTTGAATCTTTTTTTGGACGAATTTTGACAAATTCATGAGATACAATCGATCTTTTTAGTTTCCTTGTGTAGTTTCATCTCGCTGTTTGACACGACTTCCGTATGACTGTGGGGTAGACCTCCTGGCCGAAGAAGATGACGTCGCAGAAGGCATCCTCGTGCGTAGAGGAGGTGTCACCGTCGACATAGGCCAGGAAGCATCCCTCACTCCTTCGGACATCAGCGCACCTGATCGCGCCGTAGTTGGTGAGCTTCTTGGCGGCCGCGGTGAGGCACGCCAGGCAGTCTTTTGGCGCGGGAGGCAGCTCACAGAGCTAGACCAGCATCATTTGACACTAGATCAACAAATTTTCCTCCAAGAATAATTGAACAATCTTCCTCCTCGACGCAGTTGCCCTCTGCCACGCCGGCCAGCCAAGGTGACTGAATATGTTCACCACACCTTGCTCCCAACCACTCCCTCGCCAATTGATCCGAGCCACCACCACCACTGCCCTTCCCGCGCGAGAGAGAAGAGAGATAGACGGCTAGGGATGGGAGTGATGGCTGGCCCAACCACTGCGGACATGGCCATTAACGGCCTTAGCGGCGTGTCGTCACCGCTGTCGGCCCGTGAGTGATTGGCCGCGTCAAAACGGTCTCAGAAAACGAATCAGTGTTTTTTGCCACTGGCGATTCTTCACTGCTATGCAAAGTGCCACATTTCGTAAAGTGCCACATCAGTGATTCTATGCATTTTACTCCAATGAACATCATAGTATGCAAATTTATGATAACATAATCATGTCTCCTTTGTCATAGCCTATCACCTTATCATAAGGTGTTGTGCGTTAGGCCAATTTGGGAAGTTGGAGTTTTCCCATAATCTTGTTGCAATGGATTGATTCCTTTGAATAGTGCTTGTAGTATTCTCTAGTGGTACAAATCACTAGTAGGATGCCTTCAATTTTCAGTTAAGACATTACATTCCAATAAATACCGAAAAGACCAGATATAAAAATCATATATATGAAAATGCCCTTTAGAGTGTACTCTTGACATAGCCAAATGTTTTGGACATTTGAAAGCTTCATGGATATATATCAACATAATTCTTAATCTGACCCGCAAAAAAAACATAATTCTTAATCTATTTTTCACGTACTGTATAATATATCACACACGGTATTAATTTACAAAGTATAACAATGTATGGACATAATATACATCATCGTACACAACTTATGGACACATATGAACTATACATAGGACATGGGGACCTTAATTATTAGAGAATTGTGCATATGCATGATTAGGTGGCATTTGGTGATCATCCTATTTGGTGGGGTATGAAGGCTCCATGGCAAGACCACACATGCCCTTCTTTTCTGCAATGTCCTTCTCCATTCTCAAGTACCCATTCTCGCCCCAAGTTGTGCCCCATGAATTCTTCATCAACCAATAACTTGTGCCATCACTAGTTTTTCCATATCCAATGGCCGCAATACCATGGTCCAAGTCAGTACCGCAGGAGCCGGTCATCACCCCACCAGAGTAGAATTGGAATGTCATGTCACCTCCGTCCACAGCTACGGACACTGGTTGGTTTGCCACCGCCTTCATAAGGGCACCCTCGTTATTGGCAGGCACATCCTCGAAGCTGGTGATGGTTGCGGCGCTGTTGGATCCAGCCTTGCACTTGTCGTCGGCTGCAGTATATGGGTAGCTGGACTCCATGGTCAGACCTCCGTTCTTCAAGAAAAAGGGTTTCCCCCCGCTTTGTATTACAAAGCAACCATCCGATACAATCCACGATAGGTGCTGGGGCGGAAGCAGCACAAGCACGCCCAAAAGAAAAGAAAAAGAAAAAGAAAAAGAAACAAATGCCGACAATGGCAGGTTGACGAAACAAAGATGGCTAGTGACCGCTGCACCCACCGGAGAAGTACCATCGCGCTTCTAGCACTCTGAGGCGTCGCGTACCGAGCAACACCTTCAGGAAGGAATGCGACGACGACGACGCTGCTGCCCAGACAAGTCCAAGGGTTTCCCCCGGTACGCAGAGGGCAGTGGGGAAGGGGCAGATCCGACGCCCTTCAGGAAGGTCCGGCGGCGCCCGCAGGCGTCACCATGTCGGTGATGGACAAGCCACCAGGGATTTCTCCCAACCCAAACAACCACCACCACCCAGGACGATCGGAAGCGCTCCACCAGAACTGCCGCCCACCAACATGTGCTACCACAGTCACTGAACCATCAACGGCGTCTCGCTGAGCCACCGACACTAGACCTGGAGGAGGGACGAGGGGCCAACGGGCTCGGGGGAAGCCGCAACTCAGCCGATGGGAGGGGACTACCACCACCGCCGATGCGGAGCCGACCGGACGTGACGACAGGAGCTTACCAGGCCTGCACATGCCCGTCCGGACCCCAGAGATCCGGACAACCCCTGCCGCCACGCTGCAGCACCTCGGCCGACGAAGCCGCCACCACCCGTATCCCTCGACGCCGCGCCACCACCGCCAGGGAGCCACGCCGCCGCACGCCAGAACGCCGGCCCGCCCCAACCCAGCTGGAGCCCAGATCTGGGCGGAGCGAAGGCCGGCGGCTAGCCGCACCGCCGCGCGCCCCGCGGCCAACGGCCACGCCATCGCATCAGACACGCCCGCGCCCCGTGGACCCCGCCACCAGGACGCACCATCGCCAGCCGAGGAACACCGCCGCCAACCACCATCGCCCGAGCAGAGGAGGCCGCGCGCGGGGACAGGCAGGCCCGCCGCCGCCGGCACCACGCGGGCAAGGCCCGGCGGCGCGCTGGCGGCGGCAGGGGGAAGGAGCTTGGGAGCGCGCGGGAGGGGAACAGCGTCGGGGCCCCCCGGTCACCTCGCCCGGGGAGGCGACGCGGGGGGTACAGGGACGGGAGGAGGAGGAGGGAGGAGCGGGGGAGCAGGAGAAGCGAGCGGCGATGGCGGGCTTCGGCCGCGGCGGCGGCTCCGCGCGGGGGAGCCGCCGGCGGCGGCTCGGAAACCCTAGGCGAGGGGAGGGAGCCTAGGCGGAGCGAAGGGGATTAGTCCATCTCTTCAGACCTCCGTTCTTGATAATGAATTTGAAGGCATCATCCATGAGTCCTCCCTCGCAGCCTTGATCTTCACCATGAACATCACAGTCAACCAACTCTTGCTCTGACAGTGAGATTAACTTGCCGGTTTTCAGTTTTACAATGCCCTCTGTCGCGGCAACAGCAGAAAATGCCCAACAACAGCCTAGAAATAATTGTGTTGTTAATTTCTTATAGTGTTATCCTATAAAATAATAACACATATATGCAGTGCAACACATATTTTGTGTACTTACCACACTGGCCTTGATCCTTGATAGGGGTGACAGCCCCCTTGGCTCTCCAGTCCATCGTTGCTGGAACAACATCAAAACTCATATTCTCATACCTGAATCCTGTCGAAAGAACTCACATGGCGTTTGCTTTGAACCCCTTGTTTGTGTTGGTTGTCTTGAACTCATCATTGTTGATATCAGCGAACTGGTTAACGCCGAGCCAGAACTTATGATTCTGGGCATTGAACATTTCAATGAATCCGACATTGGATTTGAAAATCTCAAACCGACGTGCCTTCTCAGTGGCGTCTTTGTACACACGGCCATACTGCGCCATCCAGTTCTCATGCTTGACCACCATCGACAAGTCATCGTTCAGCTCACGAGCTGCAATGACAGTGCCATAGAGGCAGATGCTTCCAAGTATGGCAAGAAGCAAAACCTTGTGGATGGCCATATTCGGTTAGGCACCAAACTGTAACAATGACAGTACTGCAGAGGCAGATGCAAGCTAGGATGGCACGTGTACGAAGTTGTTTGAGGAAAAGGGCTTGTGCTTTGCCGTGGATTATGGTGGCCGGCTAGTGGTATAAAAATGATGGGCACATTTGATTGGCCGGCCAGATTGTATAAAAATGATACGGCAGAACAAAGAAGTACGCCTGAAGCACATCTGATAGTGACACCTGCTTTATTATTTTAGGAGTGTACATCTGATAGTGATCCCTGCTTGGTGCCTGGAATATTTATTAATGAAAGAAAAAATAACTGTGTTCTTGAATATTTGTATAGAAGAATCGAGTAGGCGCTTGCTAGTATGGACATGAATGTCCTGCCTGATAAAAAATTGCGTGATGTATATGTAATGTGACATATACAATTCAACAAGAGTTGTCTTGAAATTCCCTTTCTCACGTCCCAGGCTGCTTTTTGCTCGTAGTCTAGCAGGAAAGAAGGAACATAATTTTGCATACATAAGTATCAACTGAGATTGAACTCTCAACCGACATTGGAAAACTACAGGCTTGGGCAGGTATCGATTCAAACTGGCTAGACTAGATGGTTGGAGCAAACTACAGTCGCTGTTGCAGCTTCCCTGTACACGCGAAACTATCAGCACCCAGGCATTCCTTCTAGCCAGCGAGCTCAGTCGCTTGGGTACAGCAGATACATCTTGCACTGTGGTGGCAGCCCAACGGCCTAGTGGCGCTTCTTGGCCTTGCGGGAATATGTATATGCAACCTGCGGAAAAACTGCCAATGGCAGCAGGAAGCACTGGTGTACTCCACACAAGGTGTCTAGTCGTACATTGCACGTTCGATGAGCGAGCGACACCAAATCATTTTTCACTACTGTATATCCCGGTGACTTCTAATCCTACGCCAACACGGCACATTTCTCATGCATGATAAAATAAATTGCTTAGATTTAACTTTGCAACCGATGCTGGTAAATACATATATGTAGCTTGATAGATATGTGTTAACATGAAGCACTCAAATTTATAAAGAAGGAAACAGTGAGTTGGTGACCTGCACTAGCCATTAGCCGACCAAAAATACTATAACGTGACTACGCAGACCACGAATAAGGACAACTAATGCCCACATATTTACTGTATCAATCTTTATATAACCTTGTGAACATGCTAAGGTGCTCAACATTTATTTATACTCCTTTAAGGGGATTAGAGCATCTTCCATTGGACCCCATAACCGCCCCAAACACCCGGGTGGGCTGCCCGGTCAGTGCCGGAACTGAAAAATGACACCAACCCGATGCCCCATTTCTGGCCCAAACATCCGGACTGATCGACACTCCTGATATCCAGCCCATATACATCTTAGACGGATATGGGGATGCCAGGCGTGCCCGGGCAGGCCCGCCATGTAGGATTCCGGCCCATGCTGGCCCACCCGACCCCACATAAATTGGACTGTATCACTGGTAGAAAAAGAGGCTTCCGTCCAGCCCCATTAGTCGCGAAACTGTAGGAACCGCGACTAATGAGGTCTTTAGTCGCGGTTCGGCAGACGAACCGCGACCAAAGGCCTGGGCCCAGGGCGCTCGGTGGCCAGCTGTTGCACGTGAGGGGCTTTAGTCGCGGTTGGCCAGGCCAACCGCGACTAAAGGTGCGCAAAGGCCTTTAGTCGCGGTTGTCCAGGCCAACCGCGACTAAAGCTCCTCCCCTATATATACCAGTTCAGCACACTCACTTAGCCATTTGGTGCCACTTCTCTTCACAAGCTTCACAAGGGGGTGTAGGTTTGCTTTTGGTTCCTCTTATGCACACAAGGTGTTTGATGAAATACCCTAAGAGGGTGAAACAAACATGATATGAAGTGTTGGAGCCACACTTGAGGTTCCTCATTTATTTTTTCCTCCTCGATCGCGGTTAGCAACTTGAACCTTTCATGCATGTGTGTCATTGATAAAATATGCATGTGTGCAGTTCATTGTTTAATTTATATTGTTTGTAGCTAGTTAGTTTAACAAATGCATGATGGTTAATTATATATTTTATATTATAATAATGCAGATGAATCGGCAATGGATGTACGGTAACCGACTCTCCGGCGAGTTCACTACGGGTTTGAAAGATTTCCTCGTAGTGGCTAATGCGAACAAGCAGGGGGGTTTTGTTATCTGTCCATGTGTTATCTGTAAGAATCAGAAGGGTTACTCTTCCTCAAGAGATGTTCACATGCATCTGCTTCGGCACGGTTTCATGCCAAGCTATAATTGTTGGACCAAGCATGGAGAAAGAGGGGTTATAATGGAAGAAGATGAAGAAGGGGATGATTTCATCGATGAAAGCTATCTTGCTCATTTCGGTGATACTTTCATGGAGGATGCTGAAGGTGAAGGGGAAGGTGAAGAAGAGGCACGTGATGATCCCGTTGATGATCTTGGTCGGACCATTGCTGATGCACGGAGACGCTGCGAAACTGAAAAGGAGAGGGAGAATTTGGATCGCATGTTAGAGGATCACAGAAAGGCGCTGTACCCCGGATGCGATGATGGTCTGAAAAAGCTGGGCTGCACACTGGATTTGCTGAAATGGAAGGCAGAGGCAGGTGTAGCTGACTCGGCATTTGAAAACTTGCTGAAAATGTTGAAGAATATGTTTCCAAAGGATAACGAGTTGCCCGCCAGTACATACGAAGCAAAGAAGGTTGTCTGCCCTCTAGGTTTAGAGGTTCTGAAGATACATGCATGCATCAACGACTGCATCCTCTACCGCGGTGAATACGAGAATTTGAATGAATGCCCGGTATGCACTGCATTGCGTTATAAGATCAGAGGCGATGACCCTGGTGACGATGTTGAGGGCCAGAAACTCAGGAAGAGGGTTCCCGCCAAGGTGATGTGGTATGCTCCTATAATACCACGGTTGAAACGTCTGTTCAGGAACAAAGAGCATGCCAAGTTGTTGCGATGGCACAAAGAGGACCGTAAGTCGGACGGGGAGTTGAGACACACCGCAGATGGAACGCAATGGAGAAAGATCGACAGATGGTTCAAAGATTTTGCAGCTGACGCAAGGAACATAAGATTTGCTCTAAGTACGGATGGCATGAATCCTTTTGGCGAGCAGAGCTCCAGCCATAGCACCTGGCCCGTGACTCTATGCATCTACAACCTTCCTCCTTGGTTGTGCATGAAGCGGAAGTTCATTATGATGCCAGTGCTCATCCAAGGTCCGAAGCAACCCGGCAACGACATCGATGTGTACCTAAGGCCATTAGTTGATGAACTTTTACAGCTGTGGGGTGGTGTCCGTGTGTGGGATGAGCACAAACAAGAGGAATTTGACCTACGAGCGTTGCTTTTCGTAACCATCAACGATTGGCCTGCTCTTAGTAACCTTTCGGGACTGTCAAATAAGGGATACAATGCATGCACGCACTGCTTACATGAGACTGAAAGTGTGCATTTGCCAAATTGTAAGAAGAACGTGTACCTTGGGCATCGTCGATTTCTTCCGAAAATTCATCCAGTAAGAAAGAAAGGCAAGCATTACAACGACAAGGCAGATCACCGGCCGAAGCTTGCGGAACGCACTGGTGCTGAGGTATTTGATATGGTCAAGGATTTGAAAGTCATCTTTGGAAAGGGTCCTGGCGGACAATCAGTTCCGAAGGGAGCTGACGGGCACGCAGCCATGTGGAAGAAGAAATCTATATTCTGGGAGCTAGAATATTGGAAAGTCCTAGATGTCCGCTCTGCAATCGACGTGATGCACGTTATGAAGAATATTTGCGTGAACCTCCTAAGCTTACAGAACGATGTGATCCAATGTCTTGTCAGTTTCGAGTTGGTGTTCCCGCCATCCTTCTTCAATATTATGACGCACCTCCTGGTTCACCTAGTCGAAGAGATTTTCGTTCTCGGTCCTGTATTTCTACACAATATGTTCCCCTTCGAGAGGTTCATGGGAGTATTAAAGAAATATGTTCGTAACCGTGCTAGGCCAGAAGGAAGCATCGCCAAGGGCTATGGAAATGAGGAGGTAATTGAGTTTTGTGTTGACTTTGTTCCTGACCTTAAGCCGATTGGTCTTCCTCGATCGCGGCACGAGGGGAGACTAAGTGGAAAAGGCACGATCGGAAGGAAATCAACGATATGTATGGACGGCCATTCTCTGACTGAAGCACACCACACTGTACTGACCAATTCCAGCTTGGTGGCTCCGTACTTTGAGAAACACAAGAATATTTTACGCTCGGACAACCCGGGGAAGCCTGAATCCTGGATTAGGAAGGCCCACATGGAGACTTTCGGCAGTTGGTTGAAAAAACATTTAATGAATGACAATGATGTTGTAGATCAGCTGTACATGTTGGCCAAGACACCATCTTCGACTATAACGACTTTCCAAGGGTACGAGATAAATGGGAATACATTTTACACGATCGCCCAAGATAAAAAGAGCACCAACCAAAACAGTGGTGTCCGCTTTGATGCAGCAACCGAGAATGGGAAAAAGGTCACATATTATGGTTACATAGAGGAGATATGGGAACTTGACTATGGACCCTCCTTTAAGGTCCCTTTGTTCCGGTGCAAATGGTTCAAGCTAACAGGAGGTGGGGTAAAGGTGGACCAGCAATACGGAATGACAATGGTGGATTTCAACAATCTTGGTTACCTTGACGAACCATTCGTCCTAGCGAAAGATGTCGCTCAGGTTTTCTATGTGAAGGACATGAGTAGCAAACCGAGGAAACGGAAAGATAAGAAAACGATCAGTGCATCATGCGATGATCCAAAGCGCCACATTGTTCTTTCAGGGAAAAGAAACATCGTGGGAGTGGAGGACAAGACAGACATGTCAGAAGATTATAATATGTTTGCTGAAATTCCGCCCTTCAAAGTGAACACCGACCCAAGCATTAAGTTAAATGATGAGGATGCTCCATGGATACGGCACAATCGTAAGCAAGCAGGGACACAAGGGAAGAAATGATGTGTAATAATTTATTGTATCAAACCTTTTGTCAAACCTTCAAGGGGTTTTAAAATGAATTAGTTTTATTTTTCTGATTTTTTTGATATATAATTGTATTTTTAAGATTTGAAAATGAAGAAAAAAACAGAAGAAAAAATTAAACAGAAGAAAAACATAAGAAAAAAGGAAAAACAGAAGAAAAAAACAGAAGAAAAAAGGAAAAAGGAAAAAGGAAGAAAAAAACAGAAGAAAAAGGAAGAAAAAACAGAATAAAAAAACAGAAGAAAAAAGGAAAAACAGAAGAAAAAAACAAAGAGAAGAAAAACATAAGAAAAAAGGAAAAAGGAAAAAAGGAAGAAAAAAAGAAAATATGCCACCTACTGGGCCACCACGGCCTGAATACGACTAGAAACCCATTAACGGGCCAGGATTCAAGCCCGCAGAAGGCCCAGTAGGCCCACAGGCACACAGTGACAGAATAGGCCCGTAAGCCTGCATTTGAGAGGAGCTCGAAGTGGTAAGCGCAGCCGCGCTTATAAACCACTGTCGAAGCCTCTCGGCTAGCGAGGTGGGACTAAACATCCCACCGCACCGCGCCAGTTCTAGCACAGCCCTTTAGTCGCGGTTGGGGAGGCGGACCGCGACTAAAGGATACCTTTAGTCGCGGTTGGGGTGGCGGGCCGCGACTAAAGGGTCTTTCTGCGCGGGAACGGAGGCGGCGCCAAAACCCTTTAGTCGCGGTTGGGGAGGCGGACCGCGACTAAAGGGCACCCTTTAGTCGCGGTTGGGGTGGCGGGCCGCGACTAAAGGGTACCTTTAGTCGCGATCCGCCTCTCCAACCGCGACTAAAGGTGCGTCCATAAATACTGCACTTAGCAGTTTTGCCACTTCCCATTCTGCTCTCTCTCGACGCCGAAGCGCTGCCCCGGCCGACGCCGACGCCGACGCCGAAGCCCTGCGCGCCGCCGCCCCGTCCCCAGTGAGCGCCGCCTCCGCCCGTGCCCTGCCCGCCTCCGCCCGTGCCCTGCCCGCCTCCGCCCGTGCCCTGCCCGCCTCCGCCCGTGCCCTGCCCGCCTCCGCCCGTGCCCTGCCCGCCGCCTCCGCCCGTGCCCTGCCCGCCTCCGCCCGTGCCCTGCCCGCCGCCCGCCGCCCGCCGCCTGCCGCCCTGCCGCCCGCCCTGCAGGAAGAAAGAAGAAGAAGAAGAAAGAAGAAGAAGGAAGGAAGAAAAAAACAAAAGAAAAACAGAAGAAAAACAAGAAAAAGGAAGAAAAAAGGAAAAAGGAAGAAAAAAAGAAAAAGGAAGAAAACAACAGAAGAAAAAAAGAAAGAAGAAAAAAAAGGAAGAAGAAAAAAAGAAAGAAGAAAGAAAGAAGAAAGAATATGTTTTGGAATTCATTAATATTTTTTTGTTTTGATGAATTTTTTTGTGTCTAATAAAATCAATTTTTTGAAATACACGAAAAAATGAAATGAAATGAAAAAGAAAAATGAAATGAAAAAGAAAAGAAAAAAAGGATAAAAACAGGAAAAGAAAAAATGAAATGAAATGAAAAAGAAAAGAAAAAAGAGTGTGGCCAGCACCCCTTCCTCGCCCCCTCTACCGCGACACCCTCTCCCACCCCTTCCTCGCCCCCTCCTTTCGCCACCGCCCTTTCGCCACCGCCACCGCCACCGCCCCCCTTCTTCACTTAATTAATTTGTTTTTACTACATGTTTTCAGGACTGACATAATGGCGGACGATAGAGCTGACCCGATTATGGACAACTATGATCCGGATGGTGAAGCACATATGTTCGGCATCATAAACGGCGATATTCTATATGTGCCGACCGGAGAAGAAGAAGATGATATCTCTTCTTATCTGAACCTTGACGGTGAAGATGAAGGGCGCCGTCAGCAAGATGATGCCGAACAAACGTCGATAAACGACGATCTTCAAATGGAAGTAGCAACCACCTCCGGCGCCGAGGTATATATATACATTGAGCCTCTTTCTTATGTGTGTACTAACGCGCGCGACTCTTTCTTATTTTAGCCCTCGGCCGGATCATCGAAACAATCGAGTACGTCGTCAAAGCGTGGCGCAACCAAGACGATGAAACAAGGAGAAACATGCACCATCGAGGTTGTCGACAGTGCAACCGGTAGGCCGCTGGAGCCCCGCAAGAACGCCACCAAGTTTGTCAGCCAATGCGGAGCCATTGTTAGAGACAACGTCTCGATCACCGTCCAGGAGTGGAATGAGCCAAAGAAGGCACGAATTGATGGTTTCACTTTTGTCGATAAGAGAACAAAAAAAGATTGCTTCAAGAAGCTTATGGAACATTTCGTTCTACCTCCGGAATACAACAAATTCGATGAGGAGGGTAACAAGATTGAGGAAAACAAGGAGAGGAGGAGGCTAGTCAAACAGTTCGCTCTTCATAAGATGGCCGACGCATTCCGGAAATTCAAGCAAAATCTAGCCCATGACTTTGTCAAGCAGAACAAGACTCCGGATTTCAAAGGACAATATGAGAAACTGAAAGATGATTGGCCAGAATTTGTGAAGCAAAAGAAATCGGAGCAGTTCATTCAAATATCGAAAAAAATAAGGAAAATGCGGCTAAGAAGGAGTACAATCATGTTATGGGGCCAGGAGGGTATCGCCTTTGGGAGCCTAGGTGGGAGAAGATGGAGAACGAGCTGAGGGCGCGAGGAATCCGTCCAGGTACGGAGGGATGGGACCCAAGGGCCAAAAGCTGGTGGTACGGGCATGGGGGAACGCTGAACCCGGAGACAGGGGAGTGTGTTTACCGGGGCAAATTAATTAAACCCACCCAAGCCCTTATTAACGCAATGAGGGATGCTCAACAGGGGAAGATCAAGTTCAACAAAGAGAACGACGCGCTGACAAAAGCCCTCGGGAATCCTGAACACGGAGGACGTGTACGAGGCATGGGGCACATTCCGTGGAAAATAGGGTTCCCCCAGAACGATGACCCGTACGGTTACAGAAGCCGTAAGAGAAAGATGGATCGGGAAGCAGATGTTGTGGCGCGGTTGGCATCGGAAATGGATGTGATGAAGAAAACCATGAGTGTACTAGTAGCCGAAAGAGATGCAGCTCGGGTGCAGCATGAAGATCATCCAGCGGATCTCGGAAGCCAGCAGCGGAGAAGCAGCGTGGCTTCCACGGAGGCCCCACCGGCTGGTGCAGATGCACCGACGATCGAAATTACTGCACCGGAGCCTCTGGTGGTCCAAATTACTGCACCGGAGCCTCTGGTGGTCGAAATTACTTCACCGGAGCATCCTCGCTACCCCGTGGACGATATAAAGGAGATGAAAGAATGTCATCTGTATTATCCTATCGGGAACATGTCCATGAAGGTAGCCATCGGCAGTGCTTTACCATGTTTACCTGGAGCACTCCACCACAACAACCCCATTCAAGATGGCTATGCTCGTGTCACGGTGGAGGACATAGTCCAAGGGTTTGAGGACCTGGAGATTGACATTGCTACACCTGAAGGGGAGAAAAGACTTGGAGATGTCAAGCGCCATTTCATTCTATGGCAAAAGAAGTTTATCAAGTTTCCAGGCGAGGCGCCAAGGACAACAAGTCCACCCCCCTACGGTGGTGGTGGTGGCGGTGGCGGTGGTGGTGGTGGTGGTGGTGGTGGTGGTGGTGGTGGTGGTGGTGGTGGTGGTTCACCTACACCTCCGTCACGTCAGCCGACGCCGCCCCCCAGTCCACAACGTCCGGCGGGTGATCAGCCGCCGCCCCCCAGTCCTCGTCCGGCGGGTGATCAGACGCCGCCCCCCAATCCACCTCCGGCAAAGAAGCAGAAGCAGTCCTGGATTATTAACCCGGACCCTTATGTACCTAAGACCACAAAGGTACCGGAGCCATCACTGAAGCCTCTCCCCACAAGGCCTTGGGAACGTAGTGCCGAGGAAGTCGACGCGGCCTCGGCTGCTGATTTGGAGAAATGGAAGGCGGACTGCAAGAAGAAAAGAGAGCTCGAGCCCAAGCCAGTATTTTCTGATGAGCAAAAGAAGTGGGCTAAGTCATTTTTGAGCACACCGTCCCAAGCCGCGAAGAATCTGCCTAACGACTATGCACGTGAACTTCGCAGGCAGGCACTCATGTTCAAGGAGAACAAAGAGCGGGAGAAGGCCGAAAGTAAAAAAGCGGGAAACAAGTTGCCCAGCTCGGGGAACAAAGTAAACAATCGATTGCCCCGCTTATAGTGGAAGCCTTCTGTCCGGATGCCCCCGAGATCATACAAGCTGCGGCAGCACAGGGATTGACTGTAACGAGTGCCAGAGAACAAGCGGCCAACTTAGGTATTACTCTTCGTGAACTGTTAGGCCTTGATGAGGCGCCAGTGAAGGAGGTAGTAATTACATATGTCAAGAATGGGCCTCTCGTCGAGCCTGCGCAGGAAAAGGATCTACCTCCACAAATGAAAGGTCTGCTGAAATGGTACAAGGGTTACATAAAAAATAAAACGCCAAAGAATATATTTATGTGGAAGTTAGACATGAGCATCACTTCAAACATTACTATGTACAAATTGAACTGAGTGAATTGTTCCAGCTTTTCAATCTGCGCGAGCTCGATAAATCTATCATCAGTTGCTATGTTCTATAAGTGATTTATTAATTTCTACCCCATCTCGTTCATATTGCCTGCACTATATATATGTCCTAACTATATTGTTGTGTCCGCTATTATACATGCAGAATGAAGATTAAGGAATGCAGAGTAAGGAACATCCATGATGTTGGGTTCATTGACCCACACATCGTTAATGGACATGTGTTGGAGCGTCACCCCGCCGACGTGGAGGCAGACCTGTGGCACTTTCTTACAAAGCAGGAACTCAAAAGTGATATTCTATTTCCTTACCATTTTGAGTGAGTGTTTCTGTCTTGAGCACATTCTCTTTTGTTTACTCCATGCATGGTATGTGGCCGGCTAATCGATGAGTTATGCATGACGTACTGTGCATGTATCGTGTCCGCAGGTTCCACTGGATTCTGCTAGTAATTAAAGTTAACACCTCAGAATGTCTCGTCCACGACTCTGTGAATATGGATCCAAAGCTTTGGGGCGGCATGAGAAGAATGCTGCAGAAGTAATTATTTTCATTCATTTGCGCTCTATATCGATCGGCCTATTTCGTTCATTTCCTAATATCAAGTAACTAATTAATAACTCTCTTGTTCATTTAATTTTCTTTGCCTCGTAGGGTTTGGAGACGGTTCGTAGATACAAAGGTCGGTGAATTCAAAAAAGAGCTAGAATTCAAAATGTTAAAGGCTAAGAATGCTGGGGATATTCAGCCACCGGAGACCAATCTATGTGGATACTATGTATGTGAGATGATCCGGAGATACACCTCTGAGCGGGTTCCGAGTGATACCAATGCTCAGAGGAATAACCTCCGGTGGATGCTTAGTCCAGAAGCTCGCTTCCGACCACTTCAAGAGGAACTAGCTGGATGGTTCAGCAGGGAAGTCCTCCATCCTAAAGGAGAACACTATTACGAGGACGTAGAACTTTATATGCATTAAATCATGTATGGAAACTTGTTCAAAATTGTATATGGTCATCCGATGATATTGAATATATATTGTATATTCCTCTTGAATTCTTTTTGGTTCTAATTTCAAATTTATTTGAAATTGTACATTCATATGCATGTATGTAGTACCGTAGAATATATGAAACTCCTTCAAAATTAAAATAAAGCACAAAAGAAATAAAACAATACAAATTAAACAGAAAACAGGTTTAAGGGGGGGGGCTAAAACCCTAAACCTGCGGCGGCCTTTAGTCGCGGTTGGCCAGAAGAACCGCGACTAAAGGTCCTCCGCCCCGACGGCCACCTGGCGCCCACGTGGACGGGCCTTTAGTCGCGGTTCTTAAGCAACCGCGACTAAAGGGGGGGGCCTTTAGTCGCGCCCGGTCTGTCGCGGTTGCGCAACCGCGACTAATGGCAGTTGCGAACCGCGACCAAAGGCCCTTTTTCCACCAGTGTATCCGCACTCAGGCTGAAACCCTAGCCGCATTCCACTCCACTTTCTCCCCCCACACCACCAAGCTCCTCTCGGGCCAGCTCCGACATTCCCCTTCATGGCGACCACTGGATCCAACTCCGAGATGTCCGCATGCGAGGACTGGGAGCTCATCCCTTACAGCCCCGAGGAGCAAATGTCCGTCCGCGCTGCCCTCCGACTCTCCCGAGAGGAGTGCGCCCTCCCACGATCTTCAGAGAGCAGGAGGGAATCTATTGCCTAAATGGCACTTAAATCCGGAGCCGACAGATCTTGCTGTGCCTCGCCGGCAGTGGTCACCACCGCCGCCGCAACCATTTTGGTCGCACCTCGTCCCCGCGGCATCGGACGCCAAAACGAAAGCCATATGCGCCTCCATGGTGGCTGCCAATCCGAGCAGAAGGCAAGGCGTATCTGCCGTGTGATGCTACGATCATGCCTTCAAGCGGAGGAGGTTTTGGCAGCCTGCTCGGCGGAGGCAGCGTCAGCAACCTATAACGTGGAGGCGGCTTCCGCAGCCCGGGAGGCCCATGCGAAGAAAGCCCTTGGGGCCCGCATAGCCGAGAAACGGCAAAGGAGGGCAGTTAAGGCGATGGCCAAAGAGCAAAGCATTGCGGTCTGTGTCATGTCCAGATTGACCACAAGGAGGAAACGGACGATGATGGATCGGACAGCTCTGACAGTGAGCAGATCAAACTCGATCCATTCTACGTCTTTGACCGTTACTGCCTCAAGGATGACGGGAAAGGCGACCAGAAGGGCAAAGGCAAGGGCAAGGGCAGCCATGGATGAACTTCTCCCATTGTCGTTTCGTTCCTAGTTAGTAGAACATGTCATTTTTTGGTAGTCCGATGACATGTGTTTAGCTAGGTACGTACATTGGCTGAGACTATTATATTGATTTGAGGATTTGGTTTGATGGATCCAATTGTGGAGGAGTAAATTGTGTGTTGTCTGGTCACTGTCCACAGACACGCTCGGACGT